>NC_056726.1:856433231-856628231 GCF_019279795.1 Protopterus annectens | reverse complement strand
CAGCAATGCCTGTATTATGTAGTGGTGTTGTCCTATGTAATATCAAGACTCCCTCAGACAGAAATGTGTCAATAATACACGAAAACATTTGTACATTGGCCAAATACATCACTATGTGCATTTTATTTACATTAACACAACAGTTCCTGTCCAATCATTATGTGAGAACAGTACTCTTGCAAGGTGCTGTGTGTGACATCATCATCATGAAAAAGGTAAATGGGGTAACCATAGAGGGACTGGTAGAGTCATGTGTACAATGGGGACATCTGCATCACGTGTACCTGGAACCTTTAGGAGTCATGTGCATACCAGGATCGTGTGCCTGAGAGACAGAGGTGATGACAACTGGAGTATGTTGTGATGCAAATTAAAAAAGTTGCATGTGTCCAGTGGACACGTGTGTGAAATGGACAGCTATGTATGTGGCAAATTTTGTTCTAGGAACAGATTGGCCTTTTGTTTCCATAGGGTGAGAGTGGGATGTGGGGGAATGAGAGTAGGTATGCTCGTGGAGGATAGGTTGGGTAGGATGACAGACAAGACAGCATACAGGGTCGGTATATGACACATGCAGGGGGATACACCTTGGACAGGGAGGGGTGTTCGGCAGTCACAAGCCTATGAGCCCCCAGATGGAAACAGTGGGACAGAGGTCCCCAGCCATGGGCAGCCACAACTGCACCAAAACAGCCGCAAAGGTGGCTGTGCTGGGGGCTGTCTAGGAGGGGCAGGCTCACCCTCTAAATGTGACACTCTGCCTTCAAGCTGGCATATCTGGCCTCCAAACCCCTTATTGAGCTCCCTACTCACCACATCCGGGACTGTACGACAGCAGACAAGTTCCTGTCTGGACCTGCTCCCAGAGGGGACAAGCCCCATCCTCAGTGGTGGTTTCACCAGAAGGTCATGCAGAGCCAACAGAGGTGGAGGTCCAAGGCTGGGCCCCAGATGTGCTGGTGCCCGGTGCCATGGCCAGCTGAAGTGAGACAGGAGGTTCTGCTGGGACCTCCAAACCCATACAGCCTATGGTGTTGTAGTTTTAACAAAGATATGGCTTAGTAATAGTCAACAGCATTCAGGAGCACAGCACATGCATATATTATGCATGACATATGTACAAAGTTTAGAAGACTTGTGACTGCAGCTATGAACAGTGGTCCATTATTGGCATGTCACTATGAGAACTTCAGACAGTGACTGTCATACCACTGTTTCATGCAACATATGTCCAATCAGGGATGCAATGGCAGTAACTCTCATCACTATCACCATATACTGACTGCAATCCTCACACTATGTTTCTGTAGTTCACAGATGTGTGTTCAGTGAGTAACACAGGAAACAAATGGTTCCACACACTGACCAGTCCACAGATGGCCCTACAGATGGGGGTTTCCTCAAAAACAGAGCACTGTCTTGTCAGTTTTAAAACATGCAGAATAGCCATTACCACACACAACTTGTTAAACTGGCAGTAGTCTCAATGAAGCATAGCTACACTTACATGCTGAAGTCATGTTTGGCACATCACCCTCCTGTCTTTAGGCTATTTTCCACTGTGTATGTTGTTTGAGAAATATCCAGATATCATCTGTGATGCTGTTTACCAAACACCAGATCCAGGTTCCACTCACAGTGACTGTCATGGGCAAACACCAACATGATGTTCCTAGATATTGTACTGTGTTTCCATGTGATTGGCTATGGGAGCATCACCACAGCTACTCCACATGCAATCAGCTACAGGAGGACTGCAATACGTGCAGAGGCCATCACTTGATAATGACCATCACTTACAAAACACAAACTGCTGCTGAGCAGGTGTACAACTCCACATTCACCAGAGAGTGTGTGGGAGGGACAGACAGAGGCAAAGTACATCAGAGAAGGGCTTGGAGACTAAAACCTAAGCATTGTCTGTCACACACCTACCAGTACAGGGGTTTAACCCCCTGACTGGCTAGTCATTACTATTACAACTGCATGCAGTTACTCCATGTGCCACAAAGCTGATGTGTTGGTGTGCTGTAAGAACATATATGTGTGCTGGTGAGCGACATCTGCAACAGAGATATAGTAGACATCCATTAGGTGTAGCACACATGGCTGTCCACATGAACAGATGTCGTTGTCAACACAACCACACTCTCTAAGGGACTCAGACACATTGCCAAACTTTGGCAGGCCCACAAATACACTTCCTAACTACTTAGTTTGCCACACTGCAGTAATGCACAGGTACTACATGCACCACAGGGGATATCTGGAGGTTCTATGGGCTAGGGCATGTGAATGTTCTGACATCACTCAGTATGCCAGTGGGAGTTATACTGGGTGTGACTGTGGTTGGGAGCATCATACCCCACATGCAGACACAAGGTGCCAGTACTGACATGCATGTGTGCATTGCTTCATGGGTGTGTAGTGATTGGCTGTGCAAGATGGCTGTGCAAGGCTGGGTGAGGGGTAATCCTTGGCATCACGCCACCCGACAATGGTGTGCAGTGTGGTTCAGGGGTGTAGTGTCTGCAATGTCCCACACAGATGGGTACTGTATGAACTGTCCTGTCATCCTGGTTACCATTGTGTATGGCCATTGCTTTGCATTGCATGCCATATCTGTGTTTGATAGTCCTTGACATGGACATTGCCTGTGATGTGCACATCCCACAATAATGTACAGTGACACGTACAAGTGTACCTGGTTTGGCTGGCACATGTTGCGTACACAGACTGTTATTCTCAGATATGCCAATACTGGCCTGGTGTGGCAGGACCTGCTTATAAATAGCAGGTTGACCCTGCACTTGCATTGATAGCATGATACAGGTATTCCCTGGTGTCAGTGGCATCTGTCCATACAGGGCATGTGTGTAAGGCATTGTATGGCCTTTGTGGATCACATTTGATGGCACCACATATGTTGCAGGCATCCAGTGGGGAACATACTGAAGGCACATTATCTGCAATTATGTGCCTATTGTACTGCTGGACAGGGTGCCATGCCTTCTGCAGCCCACTGCAATCACACCATGCCTACTATCTGTCACCAATGTGCAGGGTACTAGCAACATAGTGGGATATTCTAGGCAAGTGTGTTTGTGTATGACACATGGGTTCAGAACGTATTCCAGGTAATAGTAGGGTTGCATACTTTGTTCACCAGGTCTTTTGCCAGATGTAGGGGTATGGCTTGCCAAAACAGTCCCTTGGCTGATTGACATCTTTACTCCTTGTGAGGTGACATTGTGACATATAATACGGACACCATATAGGAAAACTACAAAATCTGCTCCCCCAACATGTCCAGTGGTTAGACACTCACAGCCACCTCTACACAGGCTCTGACTGTCAAACACACACACACACACACACACACACACACACACACACACACACACACACACACACACACACACACATACACACACACACACTCACACACCTGCCATATCTTGGAATGGAACCCCTATCTAACTAGTTTATCACACTACAGCATTATACAGTTACAGCATGCGCTATGGAACTTACTGGGTTACAGTAGTCCCAGAGGTGTACTACTAGGTGGGTGACATCAGCAGGACAGCCAAAGGTGGTTATGTGAATTGTAAAGAGTGTGCATACTCTAAAAAGCATTGTTCCTTTCACAGACAGACAGACACACACACAGTTGGCCTGTCTGGGATTAGAACACCTATCGAACTAGTTTATCACACTACAGCATTACACAGTTACAGCACGTGCAACGGAGAACACTGGGTCACAGCAGTCCCAGAGGTGTATTTCTAGGTGGGTGACATCAGTAGGATTGCCAAAGGTGAGTATGTGAATTATAAATAGTGTGTATACTCTAAAAAGCATTGTTTCTTTCTAAGGTAGACACACAGTTGGCCTTTCTGGGATGAGAAAACCTACCAAACTAGTTTATCACACTACAGCATTACACAGTTACAGCACGCACCATGGAGATTGCTGGGTTAAAGAAGTCCCAGAGGTGTATTCGTAGGTGAGTGACATCAGCAGGATTGCCAAAGAAGGGCATTTCAAGTGTACTGCGAGTTGTCCATGTCTGTCACCTGCTTGTACCCGCTGCTTACTGTCATGAAAACACATTTACACCTGCTTACAACTGCTTAAAAGTATCTTACTCAGTCCTAATTGCCAGTATCAACAAGGCTTGCAGGTCTTGAACCCTGGACCATGCACACTGATGTCACTGGACTTATCACTAAGTCATCTGGGTTTTATAAATGTTGCATGGATTTTATAATGCACATCTTACTACAGGTATTCCACAGTACTGAAAACAAATGGGACAGTCACTTTGTGTACATATGTACAGTACCCTTGCATGTACTGTACTCTGTGAAACAACAAAGACAAGTCTACATCTGTGCAACTGTCATAACTACATATATATATATATATATATATATATATATATATATCTATATATATATATATATATATATATATATATATATATATATATATATATATATATATATGTACCTACGGGATGTGTACACACACACACACAAACACACACACACACACACACACACACACACACACACACACATATATATATATATATATATATATATATATATATATATATATATATATATATATATATATATATATATATATATATATATATATATATATATATATATATATATATATATATACACACACATGTCTGAACACCCTTTGTGACACAGAAGGGTTCCAAAGGAACTGACGTGTACACAAAACAGAGGCATCTCTTGTGTTATAACATTTAAATCTTAATCTGTTCATCAGAGAAGGGATGGTTGTTGTGTATGTGGAGTTTGGGGTGGGGAATGATGGCTAGTGTAATCTACCCTGGGAATTGTGGAGTTTGGGTGGGGGAATGATGGGTATGGACTTACACCACGGCAACGACTTCTGTGTCACTGCACGACAGTGGCACAGGAAAATACCATACCCAACTGTAATCGTGCTTGACTGTGTATTCTTTACCATTCCTAACTATGTAATACTTTGTAGACACCAGCCACCACAGATGGCTATGGTGGTGTGCAGCATGTTAAAAGACATTACACATGTGTATGCCTGGCTACAGGGTAGTCACACACACAAACACGCACACACTTGCCAGTATTGTAAATACACATCTTGCCTATGTAACGGTAACTAGTACAGTGGTATGCAGTTGGGGTATGTGCCACAGAACACATACAATTACACTTACTCTGATTCCACTTCTGAGCTGGATGACATCACAGGACTGATTACTTGCAGCGGGGAGGGGGGAAGTGAGAGGTTTAGCAGTTGACAAGGATAAAGGCCATTGCAAAAGTTGGTATCTCTTTGGAATGCAGCAAAACCCACTGTCATGACAGGATGCAGACACAAACACACACACAGCCATTTCCTAACACACACACTCTGGCATTTGCTGTCTCACACACACAGTTGCCAGCGGTGGAATCAGAACTCCTGCCTATCTACAGATTACTAATATAGTACTACACAGTTGTGAGACACGCCACAGAGATTACACGCTCCAAGGCAGTCAGAATGCCCTTCTAAGACTGAGGACAACAATAGGGATACTGACAGTCACAAAGTACATAGCTGTAAACCTGTGTGTTTAAAGTAGGTGTCCATTACAGCTTGTATGCACAAACAAGACACATCATCTACAGGTAGTACATAGGTAGGCCTGAGAGGTATAGTTGTAGCACAACAGGAACCTGAACTGGAGTATGCCCATCTGTGGAATGGACAACTACTATCACTATACAGGGTTACAGTGGTCATGCTCATACACAGAAAATCACAGAACTTGTTTGGATGCATTGACTCCAATTACACAAAGTGACAGTGGGCATGCTCATACACTTAGTAGCACAGGCCGTTTGGGATGCACTATGACTACAACTACACAAGGTTATACTGGGCATGCTCATAACAAAGGGCTTGTTGGATGCACTGACTCAAATTACACAAGGTGGCAGTGGGTACGCTCATACACTTAGTAGCACAGGGCTGTTTGGGATGCACTTCGATTCTAACCACAGAAGGCCACAGTGTGCATGCTCATACACTTACATATACAGAACACATTGTAATAGACTCCTATTGTAAACACACATGTTTACGGCTATGTACATCTTACCTGTCAGCATATATATGCACATCATACTGGTTTACTACCTGATACCTGTATGTGGCCCGTAAATGGTATATCTGTGTCTGTACTGTGTGATACGCATGCATACATGTACATGAAGTACTGACATATATATGTTAAGTATACACAAACATGCATGTCTGGACGTGATGGACAATAGGTTAACTGGGACACACAGGCGGATGCTACATACAGCATGTGTCACACACCTTACTGCCCTGAAAGGCATACATTGATAGTAGGTTGTGGACAGTGGCATTATACTTGGAACAGTGCCATGTGCAAGTATAATGTGTGAGCCACATTGTGTAATGGAACTGAGGTGCAGGTGTCAAGATGACCTCTCCCGGCTGTGTTAGTAGTTGTCATAATTAGCAGGACTGCTACCCTATGTATATGTCACATTGGTTAAATACACAATTTCTGCTGCTGTCTGTCACCTTACATGTGGCATTTGCTACCAAGCACATTACTGCCACTCGCAGTGATGTCATGGTACAAGTGGCAACTGCTAGACCAAAGCAATGAGCCAATGTCCTGTTGTTATTATGAGGTTGTCCAGTGTCTTCCATTCCGGGCTGTCATGACTGAATGACAAGCCTTCAACACAGAGCACATGCATCCATGTTTCAAGTGAGTGTTGATAATACCTAGGTCACATTTACCCATATAGTCGCATTCCAAGGCAAATGTCCTACACACAGAAGTAACACCCTGACACCTACAAGACAATTGCATTGGATGTTTATGCTAGCCAGTGCTAGATGTGTGGCTTTAGTAATCCATTTGTTCAATGTAGAACCTATAATGGGGAATACTGACATCTGTGCAGTGAGGAACACCTGCTTTAAAGGCCCTGTAGTGCACAATTGCACTATCACCATATAACTCAGATCCATACATGTGGGCCATAACACTGGTATGGACCATTCCAGTTGGTGGTGTCCACATATTCATAAAGGCTACTCACATGTAAAGACCACTACTCCAACATAACTCATCACAGATGAGTCAGGTACAGGTGACAGTGGCAAACGCTGCATTCTAGGTTGTATCCCCATATACATCCACCACCTTATCCCCAGACTACCAGCACACATCCATATGTGGTATGACAGAGTATGGTAGACCACCAGATAACTTTGATTGGTGGACAGTACCTAGGCCTACATCAACTGTGCAAAGTACCCATGTACAGACACAGCTGCATAATGTGTTATGCAATACAATAATACCACTGTTTGTAACCAGCTCAGTTGTACACATACCAGGGTCCCTCAGATGCTGTCAGCATTAACACAGTTGATTGTTGCTGTACACCAGTAAACAACTCCCTCATGGTTGGATATGACCTAACTGTACCTGCCCTGGATATGTACATCCCACAGTCATACAACATAAATGACATTACCATAGCTTTCATTATCCTTTATACATACAGGTGGCAATAGTCATTACACACATGCACATGGCAGATAGCATGCTAACAGTACATAAGGTTTGATATCTATGTTAACCGTGGTAATATTCCTTCTCTACTGGTCACCCATGACACCTATCATATCATACAACAACCCACGTGGCATGCATGCCATTAGACATGTCCACCTAATGCAATGCCTACAAACATACCCAAATAACAGGATCATAGGACTTACACAAGGCCTGTATTGACAGACTCTGGGAAATCCAGCTCTGCTCTGTATGTTCCTGAGTAGTCAGAAGTGATATGTTCATGACATGTACAGCCAAGTGTGCCCACAGCTCCTACATATACCCCATGTCAACAATTACAAGCCATGCATGCTGTGTGCTGTCTGGACATTAGCCTTAGTACCACAATAGGCAGTATGTGCTGGAGTGGGATGTTTACAAGCCGCAGACCTCGCACATGCTTGAATGAGTGTACTGCCTAGCTCTAACAGAGCACATTGCTGGCACTCTTCCAGTAAACATGAGGTGTATGTGGCAGATATGATGTGCTCACTGTTGACTATTACAGTGCCCTGACTTCACCATGACACTGTAAAGCAACAGTTTGTAGGAGCATGACATGGAATAATGTTGTGTGTGTCTTGCTGATATGTGTTGTCATATATGTAACTTGGCTACTTAGTGAAGGTGGTTGTGTCCTACCAGTACATGAATAAAAACATCCATTATGGTGCAATGCTCGGCTATGTTTCAAACATGACGTGGGGAAGGTGTGGAATGTATCCTCTTGACCTGCTAGTGCACTTACTGATGTAGACTGCATATGTGTATATGTATTGATGTTTGTTTAGATTCCATGCGTGTGCAGTGTCTGATGTTTGAAGGTGACTGTTGTCTTATTACATCATGTTGTTGCAATACAGCCTCAACATCGCCAACTGTATATGGTGATATGCTCAAAGTACAGTAAGCTGTACATGAGGTATGGACAGATGTTTGGACCTGACTACTAAGGGTGGGGCTATTTTGCAGATGAATGATTACTGAGGACAGCTCACTGGTGTGTTACAACCATTCCTACAATAACCTGTGTAACTGCTAAGGTCTGGTTTTGTTAATTGAAGTGGATGACAGACAATGTAGAATGCAGTAAGGGTGACACTGAAGGCAAACCTCTTGACACCTGTAACAGTAATACCTCCCCTGTGCATTTATTGTGCATATATCAGCACAGTTGGCAAAGGAAAGAGTCAGTAAGCTTTGTAGCGAATGTGATAGTGCTGTACTTCTATAATACCTATCATGAGATAGGTGTTTGATTCACAGTACTCGCACGTGTGGGTGTGTCTATGTCCATATATGCCACATATGATTGGGAATACATCCCACATGTTTTCACCCTCCTGAACACTGTTGGTGACATCAGTACAGAGTGAAGTGTAGAAAGAAAGGCATGGGCAGGTGGTTGAACCTCTGTAGAAATAGAAGGCAACAGTCAAAAATTACGCAGACGCTGGAAGATAAACTCTTTATATAAAATAAAATACAAAACACGGCAAAGCTTTCAGGTAAAACCCTTCTTCAGTGCATACATTTCAACAGTTAAGAACAAAATGTTTATATAGTATGGGTCAATATCACATGACTTGCAGCCAAGTAGTCACATGACATATTTAATGAAACATAGTACTTCTCACTTTAATTTAGTTTGTTGTAAAAACTTTAAAACAGGTTTTAATGTTACAACATCATTTATTCCTGGTGGTTTATCTGCCTGTAACCTAAGTATCCATTCATATTCTTTCAACTCTAATTTGTTATTTATATCACCCCCTCTTGGTGTTGTCTCAACTATATGTATAACACGAAATGTAAATCTATGGTTAACTCCATGTTCCTGTATATGCTTATACAGAGAATTAGTTCTTACGGCCCTATTGATCTCTGACTTGTGTTCAATTATTCTATTTTTTAGCTTTCTTATCGTTTTGCCTATATAGAATTACGAACACTCGGAGCATGTCGCCATATATATTACCGAGGTAGTATTACAAGTAGCTTTAACATTAAACTTACATACTCTCTTAGTAACAGGATGTTTAAATGAATGACTATTTCCTTCATGGATATCTGTACAGCATGTACAATTATAACATTTGTATGTTCCTGGCTTGGTGTTATTACTCGCTCTCAGTGTGTAAAAATCCTTATAACACAATTGTTGCTTCAATGTTCTCATATTTCTAAAGGAAAAATATGGTTTGTCATCTAATATTTTCCTTACTTCCATACATGCCATCAATATAAGCCAGTTTTTTTCTATAACTCGTTGTATTAAATGTGTGTTAGAGTTAAAGGAAGTAACAAATCTAACTTTCTTATCAGGTTCCCTTGCTTCACCCATTGTAATACCTTCAGTATATGTAGGTTTAAGAGTAGTATTCCTTAGGGCTATGGTTTTATTCTTATGTTCCAAAACTAATCTACTATTATAGCCACTGGAAAGCAATTCCTGTACTGTAGTTTCAAGTTGTTTGTTAAGCATAACTTCATTAGTGTTCAATTTACTAACACTGCCCAACTGTGATCCTACTATACTCTTAAATACATGGGGAGCATGCATACTACCAGAATTCAAATATCGTCCTGAGTGTACTTCTTTTTGATGTATACTAGTTTCAAAGGAATCTGTAGTTTTATTCAACAATAAATCTAAAAACACTATCTTGTCCTTAGAAACTTCCATTTTAAACTTTAAAAAATTAGTACTTTCATTCAAATACAATAAGAAAGACCTTAACTGAAGCTCAGTCCCATTCCACAATAAAAAACAATCATCTACAAATCTCTGGTAAAATGCTATATTATTTGCAAAATTATTGTCTTTATTTAATATGAATTTCTGCTCCCAGACATATAATACCAGGTTAGCATAGGTGTTTGCTATGGAAGTACCCATAGCTACACCCGATATTTGCAGATATATTTGTTGGTCAAACAAAAATATATTATTAGTTAAAACTAAATCTAACAATGCACAAATAGTTTCTACTTTACGTGTTGTATAAGAAGTTTAAAAATTCTCTTATACAGTTAATGCCAAAATCATTGGGTATTACTGTAAAGAGAGAAGTAATGTCCAACGTTGCTAGTATAACATTGTCATATGATGTTATTTTTGTTCTCGATAACTGTTGCCATTGTTTTAGCTTTATTAGAAAATCAGTAGTATCCTTTAACACAGTACTACAACCCTTCATATGGGGATATAATTGTTGTTGTAAATAAATGGATATGGGTTCAATAATCCATCCTCCACCTGAGACTATAGGTCTCATGGGTGGATCTATGGTGGATTTGTGTATTTTTGGAACTCCATATAATCTTGGTATAAGGGGACATGGTACTGTAAGAAAGTTAAAGAGGTCTATATCTATATCTTCTTGTAATTGCAGTTCATATATAACCATATTAATTGTACTAATACATTTTTTAACATCACTATGGTTAATCACTTTGAATGCTTTTGCATCATTTAATAGAATTCCCATAGAATGTATGTACCACAATAGGCAGTATGTGCTGGGGTGAGATGTTTACAAGCCGCAGACCTCGCACATGCTTGAATGAGTGTACTGCCTAGCTCTAACAGAGCACATTGCTGGCACTCTTCCAGTAAACATGAGGTGTATGTGGCAGATATGATGTGCTCACTGTTGACTATTACAGTGCCCTGACTTCACCATGACACTGTAAAGTAACAGTTTGTAGGAGCATGACATGGAATAATGTTGTGTGTGTCTTGCTGATATGTGTTGTCATATATGTAACTTGGCTACTTAGTGAAGGTGGTTGTGTCCTACCAGTACATGAATAAAAACATCCATTATGGTGAAATGCTCGGCTATGTTTCACACATGACGTGGGGAAGGTGTGGAATGTATCCTCTTGACCTGCTAGTGCACTTACTGATGTAGACTGCATATGTGTATATGTATTGATGTTTGTTTAGATTCCATGCGTGTGCAGTGTCTGATGTTTGAAGGTGACTGTTGTCTTATTACATCATGTTGTTGCAATACAGCCTCAACATTGCCAACTGTATATGGTGATATGCTCAAAGTACAGTAAGCTGTACATGAGGTATGGACAGATGTTTGGACCTGACTACTAAGGGTGGGGCTATTTTGCAGATGAATGATTACTGAGGACAGCTCACTGGTGTGTTACAACCATTCCTACAATAACCTGTGTAACTACTAAGGTCTGGTTTTGTTAATTGAAGTGGATGACAGACAATGTAGAATGCAGTAAGGGTGACACTGAAGGCAAACCTCTTGACACCTGTAACAGTAATACCTCCCCTGTGCATTTATTGTGCATATATCAGCACAGTTGGCAAAGGAAAGAGTCAGTAAGCTTTGTAGCGAATGTGATAGTGCTGTACTTCTATAATACCTATCATGAGATAGGTGTTTGATTCACAGTACTCGCACGTGTGGATGTGTCTATGTCCATATATGCCACATATGGTTGGGAATACATCCCACATGTTTTCACTCTCCTGAACACTGTTGGTGACATCAGTACAGAGTGAAGTGTAGAAAGAAAGGCATGGGCAGGTGGTTGAACCTCACACATGTCAAGTGTCTGTATGTGTGTGACATAAGTGTATATCTCCATGAATGCCACAGTGTGTGTGTGTGTGTGTGTGTGTGTGTGTGTGTGTGTGTGTGTGTGTGTATGTATGGCTGTCCGTGTATGGCTGTCCGGTCCCTGGAGTGAGGCTGTATTTTACCATATTGAAATGTTAATGCCCCCTCCCCCCATCCACTCAATGCAATCTAATATCCCTGTTGATGTCATCAATCTTAGACGGGCATTCTAACCACCTGTTAACATGTACACCCTGGGGTGCGACTTGTTGTTACATAGCCTACTGATGAATCCCCCTCCCCACATACACTCACTGCACTGTAGTATCCCTGTCGATGTCCTCGATCTTAGGCCAGTCCAACTACCTGTACATGTGTAATCTCTGTGGAGTGTCTTGTAATTGCGTAGTACTATAATGATGATATGCACAGGCAGGGGTTCTCATCCGAACACTGGCAAATGTGTGTGTGTGTGTCAGAGTGTGTGTTACTGTGTCTATGAATCCCTGAGTGTGTGGGTGTGTCTGTGTTTCCCTGCTGTCATGGCAGTGGGTTTTACTGCTTCCCAATGAGAAGACACTATTTCCACTGGACTTTACCCTTGTCATTCACTATACCACTCTTTTACCTCCTCCCCACTCTAGGTAATTATACCTGTGATGTCACCCACTATGGATGTGACAGCTCTGAACACAGTAGCTTAGTGCACAGCTATCATGCTCTTGGATCATTAGAACAGTAAACATAATTGAAACATGTTTGTTTTACTAAACAACTATTTTATAGTATGTTCCTTAGGTATTTCGTGTATATATTTTTTTTGTTTGTTTCATGTTACTAAATGTATATTCATTTTGTACTTAATTATTTTTTCTGTAAATTGTCCCGTTGAAATTTAGTATGTGTGGAGCTTTTCTCCTCGGGCCTCTACTGAAAATGGACATATATCCAGCTAGACTAGCCCGGTTAACAAATGTAAAATAAAATAAATAAAATAAAAAAGATTATAACTGTAATGTGGAAGCTACAAAGTGCATGCAGGTATTGTCATATAGACCTGTGAGTAGTCAACTTGTACATATGGGACACTAACCGTAAACACTGTCATCCCCCGGCACATGCAACTACACCTGAAAGAGTAAGGCAGAACATCAAGATCAACATGCTTTTAGTGTTGTTACACATGATACATACTGTCAAATGTACAACATGCATTCTAAAACTGTAATACATGGTATGTCTGCTGCCTGTCAACACTACTCAACAATATTAATCTACAATTGTCTACCTAGTATGTTCACCCTGTGCATCAGACCATATGAGCATGTCCCTGCACCGATGGTGTGGATGACAGGGATGAGGCACAGGCATCATCATATGCACAGGGTGATAATGTTTGCCAGAGGCCTAGGCTGCACCATTGGATAACATCATGTGTGTGTGTTAGGGCCTGTAATATCATTAGGTGTCTGTGGATGTTATGCGTGTGTGTGTGTTGAGGTGCCCTACATTTGTTTCTGGTGTGTGTGTGTGTATGCATGTACACAGGTCTGGCATGTGGCTGGCCTACACAGGGGTATTATTGACAGCTGGAGACTGTACAAGGCAGGTTTAACAGCTCATGGTGTCCAGCCACGGCCACATGACCTGCACCTGCCAGGGGTTGCATGGGCACTACCAGGCAGAGGTCCAGATTGGGTACTGTCTGATGACACATGTCCACTGGAATTGTGTCCTTTTTGGGACCATCCAGGACCATGTGCACGTGGTCTGCTCTGTCCTGGTGTGGATTGCACAGCACCAGCTGCACTGCTGTTGCTACTGCCACTATGGGAGCGGGCATGTGCAGTAGACTGTTCAAGTAGATCTTCAACAAGTGATGTAGCTGACCTACATCCACGTGCCTGATGCCTCACTCCCACCAGATGTTCCAGCACAGACCTTCCACGCTCGAGGATTGACATGCCATGGTCAAGGACTCCCACCATGTCACCCAATTGTCTATCCAAAACATCTGCAAGATGATGGTGAGCATTTGCAATTGCCTGGATGTTGTCAGTTAATGAATGGACAGCAGCCCTCTGAAGCCTCAGACCTTCTCTGTTGTGTCATTTAGCATGTGCCTGTCCCTCCATTACAGCCCAAAACATGCATCTGGTGACTCCAGCTGATGTGCTTTGTCTCGCAGGGGCATGTTGGCCAGTGGTCCTCCTACGAGCAGCACTGAGCACATGCTTGTGTGGGACATCACCAGTCAGTTGACTCGGATCATGGTGTGCAGGCACACCTTCCATAGTCTCCACACTTCCCTGTTCCATGCTACCACCCGCCAACTGTCCTTCCTCTATGGCCAGTGGTGATGGGGTATGTGTAGGCAGGGGAACTGTGTGCGAGGATGAGGGGGATACAGGTGGAATGGCAACCAATGGCACAGATTCAGCCACAGACAACCCTGCCTGTGCCTCAATCATACTATCATCATCACTGCTAGAGTCTGTGGGGTCACTAACATCAGGTGGACCGCAGGGGGGCAATGCACCTACATCAACACCTGTGAGGGGAAGACAAGAACTGTACATTACAAGTTATACCACACAGACACACACACACACACACACACACACACACACACACACACACACACACACACACACACACACACACACACACACACACACACACACACACAGGCTACATGCAGGTGATATGGCAGATGGCATTCAGCTTAGACAATTATAGTGGTAGTTATCATACATCCCTGAGTTGCACACAACAGCATGCATGTGTTATAGCAAACGGCATGCACCTTACAAAATTATAGTGGTGGTTAGCATACATACCTGTATTGCACCATTTGCGTTAGTAGCCTATGCACCATACCTGCGACACAATGCATGCACTTTGCACCATTGCACTGCACTGCCATGGTGTGTGCAACATACACCACATTTTAACAGACCATTGCTGACCTTTGTACATCTGCCACTGATGCTTTGTGTTGGCCACCACCCCTATGTGTGAGGACATGAGCAGAAGGGTATGTCAACTGAATACTATGTTTGCCTGAGCCCTAGCTTGCATATCTCCCCCCAAAGCAGTGCATGTCTGTTCAACATTATACCACCTACCCTTAGCTGAGTCTACAGACATTGCGCATGTGGCTGTACACACATGTTTGACATGGCTGTCCCTACTTTGCAATGGTGCCACAGACCAGCACAGGTTTACAGTACACAGGCCTGATGTGTGGCGTATGACCTTGCCAATCACATGTAGTATGACATGTCTTCTGCTGACATGTTGAATGACATGCATACATGGGTAACACAATGATGTCCTTTCCAATCTACAGTATGTTAATGGTGTCCCAATGCAGGGACGTGTTATACTAACATGGGCCTTCAGCTGACGCAATGTTGTCTGCCCGCCCTACAAATATGCAGTGACATACTGCACATTGAGCTGATGTGCATAGCCATTGCAGGGCATCATGTGGCTTCACTATTGCTATACAGTGTGAGTTACTGACACAGTTCATAGCCATGACTATGTTCACATACAATACATATCTAATGTGGAATGTGACCCATGTCACTGAGGTGTATACACACTAAACCCTAATGTGGAATGTGTGACACAGGTCATAGAAGGGTATACGGATGACACCCCTGCGCATCTTCAACCATATTACTGATGCCGTCAACTATGCCCACACATGGCTAACTTAGCAGTACTCTATGTACCACATGCCATCTGTGTACCTCACACACATGAGGAGCAGGCATGACAGTGATGTCTGACACCAGCAAGGTGAATGTACTGTATCTGTAGCCTGATGTGGTTGTATGTGTATGTTGTGCAACACATTTATGTATTTGGATACTGTATAGGTGAATGCTTTCATGTTGTGACACACTCAAGATGTTCAAGACATGTTACGTGGTGGCTTCATGTTAGGCCTACACAAGCTGTACACAGGCTTGTATGATGTTTAGTGTTTCACATATGCAATATTACCATTACACAAAGGCCATAGTTGTATTGTGTTGAGCCAATGTACAACAGGGTGTACACACTTGTACATCACTTCTACTGTGTGTGTTGCTTCATGCCTCTGGCCATCCTCAATGGCCATGTGTACACATGTTCTGTCCAATGGTTGTGATGGCCATCTATTTCACATGTCATTGTTATCCCATATGACATACACCCTTAGATGTCATATGCTCCACTGAGGACAGGGTTATGCAGACAAAGGGTGGTATGTATGGGATGTGAGACATCATGTTTTGCAGGATAGTTGAGCAGTGTTGCAGTCAGCCCACTACATGTCATGGACATGTCAGATAGCACTTGACATTGTGTGACATTCATAGCACGGGTATAATCCACAAGGGTGTATCCTGTGGCCAGTCATACTCCAGCTCCAACACATTTAGAGTGTGTGAACACATATGCTCTCTGTGCAGTACTGTTTGTATTCCCAACATGTGTAATGCTGATCTGTAGTACCTGTCCCTACAGTGAACCACACCTCCACCATTGTATTCACAGTTGTCCACACATCTGGCAATGACAGTTTGGAAGGTTTAGCGTAGGTGTTTCATATAGTCTTCAACTGTTTCACATGGGTAACCACTGTGATGCATTGCAGGTATGACCAGTGTCTATTAACAGGACCACCATACATTATGTGTATGTGTGTTATGGCAGATAGTATGCAATTAATATGATCTGTGCATTATCAAGCCTGGTAAATAATAACAATCTCACCTGACACAGGCTGCTGCCACTGCAAAATGTCAGAGGTACCTAAACAGGAGTGTCACAGCAGTAAGATCATTATCCACACCTGTGTGATAGCTACAGGGTGCAGTGTCCATGTTAGCACATAAGCCAGTACAATACACTATACTATGGAGTATGCACATCTGTGAAACATAGAGTAGCAGACTATAGTATGTGGCATGTGTGCATACATGCCTTGTATATGATGTTACATTACATATTGTACAGTAACACATGTAACTATGTGAAATATAGTTGTGTTATATGTTCAGTACTGAGTTGCCAGGCAACTCCAGGCTCGGTGATTGAGAGACACCCACCTTCACAATGCCAGCTAAATCTTGTGGATGGAGGTCTGCAGGTGTCCCCAGGTTGGCCAGTAGCTCCTCGGTACGTGTGAGTGGGGGCTGGGTGAGTGGCGCCCCACCTGTTGCATCTTGTTCCCTGGCGATTGCATTAGCACGCTGTTTCACCCATCATATGAGGTCAGTGCAGTGGCGGCACACCTGCTGATAGGTGCGATTGTGACCGCCAACATCATTTACCATCCTGCGGAGTTCTTCCCACAGGTCATCCTGCTGCTGTGCATCCTGTGGCACATGTGTGAAGAGGGTTGAATGGTTGACGAGGAGGTATGGGTTGAGGACCTCATCCTCCAAGCGGGTGTACCTTGGCAGCCTGCTACATGGCATACCTGGAAGACATAATGATGGAGACAGGTCACAGTAACTCACAGCGAAGTACAGAAATAGCGCTGAAAATACATGTGTATCACATTTATTAAGATTACAAATAAGTCTTTGCAAATCTACATGACACTAACACTACTGACGTGTAAGTCACACACATTTGACACTTACTGGTGATGTGATGTTATCACCATATATGTGTGTGTGTCATGTGATGACATTGCTCATACTCCATGTGGATGTTGTCTTGATGTGGGCATGTCTGTTTGCCTGTACTGGTGTCTTTACCTATCAGCACATGCCTGGATGTGTTCACATTAATGCAATTGACCTTAATGCTGTGTATATGTCACATATATAGTCATACATAGCCACTAGGGACATGACCTGTGACCTTGCAGACTTGCAAGCATGTATGTGTTTTGCCATATACATCTACATGGCACTGTACAGCTGTGTAGCATCCTGCCATGTATTGCCTGTGTTGCACATGTGTAACACATGGGACAAAAGCTAGCCTGATGGTATTTGCAGGGTTGGATATCAACTATAACATGTATGGTCATAGTGAACTTGTAGGCTATATGCCCTGGGCCATTTATGAGTCTAGGCAGACAGGTTACCTAGCTGTAGGCAACAGACAGGTAAGTTTCAGTGGCCAGTTCAAGCAGTGCCACAGAACTGATCCACAGGGTTACTGATATATTTGGCATGTGGTCATCACACCATGTCACAGAGAAGGGCTATGTGCAGCTTCACTGGACAGGGATGCATAGGATGGCAAGAGTATGTTAAGTGTATGGGACAGATATCTGTCAGGCATGTTATGATCCTTGTACTAGAAAGGTGGATATCCATGAAGTATGTTTATTTGGGATCAGGATGTGTTAAGTGTAGCAAGTCCAACATCTCTGGGTTGGACATGGCTTTATTCAGGGTAGGCTGCATGCTACATAGTGGAGCTAGGGATTGGGAAGGGCAGTGTAGGCCATCTACACATGGGGAATAACCCTTAAAGGAAATATGTGATCTATTATGGGTCACATGAGTGTTGAGTATGGCTGAACAATTATCTCTATATTCATGGATGGCACCCTGTCATGATTAGGGGTGCCACATACAACTACGTGACTGGTGTGGTGAAGTAACTATCAAAGGAAAGACTACTGTCTAGTTGCATCCCATACACACATAGTTGCCATTATGCTGACCGCTGCCTAAGTGGTAGTTCATGGGTACAGGGTTTTTAACATAGGGTATGACAATGCAATACTTAGCTGTCAAATTGTGGCCATACGTCACACACCACACACTTGACACACAAAAGCCCTTCTGTATGTTGAACGCAACACACATTGAGCCAACTATTGCTCCTAGTTCATAGACATTTGCAAACATCAATAGACAGATGCATTCTGTGTTAGTCTGTGTGGTATAGATAACAAAGGAGGGGGAGTACTAGGAATGAACCCTGTATTACTGTGGCTGGCACTGGTTTGATGTGCATGTATTAGTCAGACACCTTCTGTAGTGTTGGTTCTGCCAGCAGTCCAGTTGCCAACCACTCCTGTGACATAGGAATATACACCTAGTTTACTGAGTGTAGCTGGAACACAGTATGGGGTGATGGTGTCCTACGACCTGGCAAGGTCATGATATGCAGTGTGAATCAACCCTTCTGTCATCTTCATCTGTACTGAGTACATCAAATACGTTGATCAAGGTTCATGGCCTTACAGACCAGACTCAGCAGGGTAGTTGTGCACTATTTCCCATTATCAATGGTGTCTTCCCCTTTGTGGGGTGTAATAACTGTTGCTGTGCACCATTCGGTGTGCACACAGCCTGACATGGAGCTATGACTGAACATGATGTGTATGTGGATAGCTGATTGTTCTTACATTTGTGTAGGATACACCCTGGGATGTTGACAGGTCCCTTGAAAGCTGTATTTATGGCTTTAGAGAGTGCAGCTTGTACCTGCATAGTTGTTATTACAGGTGCCCTGTAGTGTACATAGATATATAATTAAGTGTACCTGTTGGGGGGGAGGTAGGAGTGGGTTTAGGTTCTCCAAGACCCTATCTGGATGAACAGGTGCTATTTCTGTAGGTGCAGTCTTCCTCATTCCATAGTGCTGTGCAGCATAGCAGGTCTTGTCGTTGCCATTACGATTAATGACACAGCTATAGAATACTCTGTGCTGGGCCTCATAATATGTGGCTGATTAGTTTCACAGTAGCTTTGTGTGGTTTTATATGGTGTATCTGCATCTTACTGAGGCTGACCAGGGATCACCTACACTCATGTGTGTTCACTCTTGCAAAAGTTACTACCTTCTGTGGTACAGTTTAAAGCATGGCACCACCAGTTTACATTCTTGTTTGTGTTTGGTTGAATCTTGGTTCTGTTTCAATGGCACAATCACTGCACGTATGTGACTGCTTAAGGTTCATTTGTGTAGGATTCAGCATTTGCACATGCATTGTCCATCTGCATGGGTGCCATGACAGTCACCACTTTGCTCTTAGGAAACATAACATTGACATTGGAAACTGACTATATGTAGCATACTGTTAGCCCTGTTAGTGTGAATACTGTGATCCAGGTCACTGGGTTTGTTGGAACCCAACATGCACTGAGCGCAGGTGTTGGTACATGAGGAGTCCTCCCAGTTCATAATGGAATAGTTGAGAGTAGCCATTATTATGGTTTTCTGTCTCAGACCTAATCTTCCCCATTACAGCACATTATGACAGTCGAGAAATCCATGGCATGGTGAGTGATCTGTTGCAAGGTGCAATTTGAATTCCACTTTGGCACAAAGGTAGTTGGTCAGCATAATGCATCTGAAGTTATGCAAGTGCAACTACATGGGGGTGTACATATCCTTCAGGAATATGGAAATACCTGCGGCCCGTGTGTTCCAATAAAGGATAATGGGCAAGAGGCGAGGTATGTGTTATAACATGGTCATGCAGGTGTGCTCTCCGGAGCATTGAAACATGTCCCAGCCACTGCACAGATATGTTCTCCATGTTAGGGATTGACATATGTGTGTCCATATAGTGTTTCTGACATGTATCATTGTGTAGCGAGACCCACAGTTTATTGCTTGGCTGTCCCTGTAACAGCAGTGGACCTTCACTTGAACTGTGCATGATGAAGGCACTATAGGGGAAGCATGATCCCTAGGCAGTATCCAGATTCCCAGGGGTGACAGGTGCAGGCCCTGTCTGGCAAAGCATCATGGTCTGTCAACCATGTTATCCCAGGCAGACAGTTACTGGATACCCTTTGACTTGACTAAATTAGACAATTGTGGAATACAATCCTTTTGTCTCTGTACTGCAGTATCATTCTGGCCAATGGCAGAATGCTACCCAGGCCTTGGGACATACCTGCATGGGCTACAAGACCTGATAGTTCCTACATTTGTTTCCATGCAGTCCAGGCTACTGCATCACAGGTCCTGCACAACAACATGGAAAATGCCAGAGCCATGTGCCTAGTTCAAAAGGTGGTCTGAGTGTATGGGTATGTGGTTAATCATGGCAGACAGGCAGCTGACAGTATGTATGCCCTTGTATAGGTTGGTGTGCAACATAGTGCTAGAGTTTGCATTCACAAATGAGTACTGTTGGGCATGTTTCCAGCCATGTGTTCTGAGGTGTGGCACAATTATGCAAACTATGTCATACAGTTTGTGTATTTTGTTGTCTGTCTCTTTCAGCTTGGGAGGTCACTTGTTTGGCCAGATACTTAGAAGTGTCTGTGAATGTGTGTGATTTCTGGTAGTGTGTGTGGGTGACCTTACTGTGTTCTGGTAAGGGTATGTGTTGGTTGTGATGATGCGATGCATGCGTTAACCTACACCTCATGACTGTCCAGTCCAGTCATGGCTGTAGACTGGGCTGCCTTCCAGCTTACCCCTGTAGCTGCATCACAAACAATGTGTGGGGTGTGGTGTTAGGTGGGTTTGGCAATGTACATGGCATAGAGATTACATTCCCCCAGGATGGCCACATACACAAAGCTGACATTAGTAAACACCAGTAGCTGACTAGTGAACATGCCTGTATGAGCTTTCAGTACTACAAGTACCAAGTACGATATTTAGTTTACTGATTGCTTATGAAGATGTTTTAGACAATGATGCTCACATGTAAATATTTGTGTTATGGACGTGCCAACACTGGCTATTACGGAAACATTGTAGCTACATTTAGCAGCAATTCTCCTCTGAGGCGCACATCACATCCTGTTAGTTTATTACAGATGATGCAAGTGTCTACAGGCCTATTTCCTTCTTTGGGTATATACTCACATATCCACCAGGACCATGAGCTCTGTTTGGCACAGACACCCACTCTCAAAACAGAGTCATGTATCAATAGACTCTGATGCCATTATCAACATGATCAGGATATAATCAGATAGTGTAAGCCATCACCTATGAAGCGGCTATTATGCATGGGCAGCAGTCTCCTACATCTTACACTCCTACTGCAGATATTACACTGGAGATAAAGATGATATGCAACCTGTTTCATTACCAGTACTGTGCACTACCTTACATACAGTATGTGCAAGCGGTTGTTAGGTTGGCAATGAGAGGTTAGGCTACACAAACCTGGTAGTTCAACCAGTGTGTTGCTGCACTCAATATCCACTCTATGTAGATGTGCACATAGCCATTTGGCACAGCCCTATAACAATGGTCACTACACATTTGCATAACATGTACACATGCACAGCTGTTATTGCTTGCAAATGATACTAGAGAGGTCCAGCCCTGTAACAAGGGTCACTACACATTTGCATAACATGTACACATGCACAGCTGTTATTGCTTGCAAACGATACTAGAGAAGTCCAGCCCTGTAACAAGGGTCACTGCACATTACTAGAGAGATCCAGCCCTGTAACAAGGGTCAGTACACATTTGCATAACATGTACACGTGCACAGCTGTTATTGCTTGCAAACGATACTAGAGAGGTCCAGTCCTGTAACAAGGGTCACTATACATTTGCATAACATGTACACATGCACAGCTGTTATTACTTGCAAGTGATACTAGAGAGGTCCAGCCCTGTAACAAGGGTCACTACATATTTGCATAACATGTACACATGTACAGCTGTTATTGCTTCCAAACGATACTAGAGAAGTCCAGCCCTGTAACAAGGGTCACTACACATTTGCATAACATGTACACATGCACAGCTGTTATTGCTTGCAAATAATACCAGTGAGGTCCAGTCCTGTAACAAGGGTCACTACACATTTGCATAACAGGTACACATGCACAGCTGTTATTGCTTGCAAATGATACTAGAGAGGTGGATAGTACATGTGTTATGTGCATGGATAGTTACCTAGCTCTTCCAATTATCTTTGCTATCATGCTGCTAAACTGTCAGATGAATACAAGTGATATGTATCCTGTTATTGAGTATTGCAATTGCCAATAGTCATAACTACTGTTTGCATAACATAACAGAACTGCTATGTAGAATGGAATACAAATCTGCCTAAAATACTGTACATTACACAGTTATTGGCACAATATCCCACAATGCAAACCATATTTGCACAGTAAGCCCACTTTTGACATGTTCATCTTACTTATACACCCATACATATGTCGACTGTTAGAATATATTGACATATACTATCCCCTGTTATATCACATACTTGTTGGACCAATCCTGACACTGACAGTGGCTGAAAGCGAATTGTTGAGTTCCAAGCCCATATCATCCCTTGTGGTGTATGAGGAGTTTGCCTTGTGACCTACAGCAGCA
Source organism: Protopterus annectens (assembly GCF_019279795.1). Lineage (NCBI taxonomy): Eukaryota > Metazoa > Chordata > Ceratodontiformes > Protopteridae > Protopterus > Protopterus annectens. The sequence continues at coordinate 856,604,666 of NC_056726.1, read as the reverse complement.
CACACATAGAATACTACAAGCATTACTACTGCTCAACAATACATCACTACAAGATAGCTATTCCCACTATATGCATTGATTACACTGTAATTCTTACAGAACAGGTACTACATACACATACATACTACATGTTATACATACCTTCTTAGTAATTAGATGTGCTATTGACTAGTATAATACTCGTTTTCAGTTCATCTTTCAGTGTTTTGTACTGTCCTACAGGTAGATACAGATGGTTTGAATGTGTGAGAAGGAAACCTTTTATAGTTACAGATCAGTAACATGTGCTATCCCGATAACCAATTGGTGTTCTTAAGTAGCTAATTACATGCACATCAGCTGTGCTGCTACTGCCTTAGCCAATACCATGGCAACAGTGGAGTATAATTGAGTACTCCACTTGGGCATTGTCCCTTTGCCTTACTTGTGAGGAAGACAGCCTGGAAGTGTTGTTTCGAATCTAGTGCAACAGCTGTATGGAGATGGACAGTAATATATTGTGTGTAATGCCTAGAGGATTTGGTCTAAATGTGAGTACTGCTGTTATACTTCTGAACATTGCTACTTGTGCAGGGTTTGTCTGTACCTAATACTTCTGCATATGTTTCAGTCTGGCCAGGTTGTTTGATGAGCTCAAGGCTGCATAGCTATGCATATAATGTTAGGGGGTTTACAGTGTGCTTACCAGACATATTTAGTTTGGTGTTAATGTGTATCATACTGTGCTGATAATCAGTACTCGGTAACACTTCCTGGTGTACGAACCTTTCAACCCTTTGAAACGGGATTAGTTCATACAAACCCTGTAACATCAGCAGCTGTTCAATTGTATAACAGCAACTATTTCACATAGGGCAATGTTAGTGTGTCTGTGTCCAGGTATGTTAAGGTTTCAGCAGATGTTGTACACTAGTTGAATAATTGGTTATGGTATGACAGTATGTATTGATGTAATTATTTCGGTTGTGAGGTAGATGTTGGTGGGTGTACATAGCACATGCAGGTGTGTAGGAACCCCTTTTATATAACGTCTATATGTGTGTAGGTGTTCTTTCCCTATGTGAACACCTATCCCTTAGTGGACTAATACTATGGTAATTGCAGGCTGATTCATTAAGGCACTGTTAAATGCTTCCTGTATAGCATGCAGGTATTGTTAGTCCTTGAATCCTTTTGGCAATACATCGGAATGTAATAAAGTTTTGCAAAATGAAAGCTGTCTGTGTATTTCTGTCATGGATATTTGCATTCACTGCAGTTGTGTTGGTGACTGCGTCCATAGAACATATTTGTAATAGTGTATTGGCATATACTCTTCATATGTTATGTTCATATTGTTTGGAGGGGTGGAATGTGTGATTGCCATGGTCCATGTTATACTCAGATATGAATACTTTGGATGCTGTCTACACACATATATGTATGTGGTGGAGCAGTGGTTAGCATTGCTGCCTCACAGCAAGATGTTTTCTGGTTTGATCCTTGGCTGGGGTGCCTTCTGTGCGGAGTCTACAAGTCCTCCCTGTGGTCGCGTGGGTTTCCTCTGGGTGCTCTGGTTTCATCCCAAAGACATGCTGTAGGTGGACTGGACAGTCTAAATTGGCCTTAGGTGTGAGTGTGTGCATGTGTGTGCCTTCTGTGGAAGGTTGGGTGCCGGGCTGGCAACTCGACACTATAAAACTCCACTCCCAATCATGAGCGGACAGCGATCTGCTGTGGTGACCCCTAACCAGGAAAAAGCTGAAAGAAGAAGATATATATATATATAGATATATATAGATATATAAAACTGTGTGTGTGTGTGTGTGTGTGTGTGTGTGTGTGTGTGTGTGTGTGCATATATATATATATATATATATATATATATATATATATATATAGATAAATATATATATTAGTGCATATGTTTATCTGTACCTCCATAGATGTGTAGATGTTTTTAACCTATCTATATATCTACATATATATGCAGATCTGTATATATCGACATGTCGCTATGTATCTCTCTCTCTCTCTATATGTATATATATATATATATATATATATATATATATGAGCATACACCTTTCATTGGGTATATGGCGGGTTGTCCAATTTGCTCCCTTTTGTGTTTAACCTGTCTGCATACGCAACTGGGATAGGTACATCTCAGGTAGCTTAGTGTTAGGTTACTCTGAGGATGGAGTACATGGTTGCGGGTTGTAATCCTGGAAGGTGTTATTATTTTACCTCTCAGAGGAGGCACTGGTAGGGAAAGTGTGAAAACGCACATTTAAGCGGTTGTAAGCAGGTTTGCCCATGGTCTGCACCACGTTAAGCAAAGGATAAACCTGTGAAGCGTTTCTCCATTTACCATGTTTCAGCGCCACTTACCATCGTGCAAACCCGTGGAAACCTGCTTACAACTGCTTAAGAGTGCTTTAATCCACCTGCATCCAACAGCCCTTATTCTGGGCCTCAAAGTAACTTAACAGCCCTTGAAACCGGGACCACGAACACCACAGTCACCGACTTTACCATTAAGGCATCTGAGATATGTACAAATGTTATGGTGTTTAGAATATACATTTTACTAGAAGCATTCCTCCCTACTGAAAACAAATGTGACAGTCAGTTGGTGTACTTATGTCTGATACATGTTAATGTTCATATGTTTGTGAAATTAGGTGTTGCAATGTGACATGACAGGGTGTATTATGAATGAGAAAGGTTCTTGTTTTGTGTCCTTTTTATATTGTCACCATACTCCATGTATACCCCTCCAGTTCACTTATTGAATATCTGTCTCAGGCCCTCCTTGATGCATGATTTCATTACCCATCATTCCTCCCCCTCCCCAATCTTCACATACACAACAACCATCCTGTCTATGGTGAATTAGGTTAATATTAATAGTTATAATACTAGAGCTGCATGTGTTTTGTGTACACTTCAATTCCTTTGGAGTGCTTCTGTGTCACAAAGTGTGTTCATAGATGTTTATATATATGGCTATTGATGTAACTGTATAAGATATATATATATATATATATATATATATATTTCATATTCATTTGTAACAGTAATACATATGTAGACTTGAATGTGTTTTTTCACAAACTACAGTACATTACAATGTACTGTACATATGTACACAAAGTGACTGTCCCATTTGTGATCATTACTGTGGAATGCATATGGTATAAGGTGTAGTTGCAAGTCTGTGAAACGTGTATGCACCTCAGATGGCTTAGTGGTAAGTCCCATGACTATAGTGTGCATGGTCCAGGGTTCAACACCTGCAATGCTTTAAAAAATTTTACTCCAGAATAAGGTTCATTTAAGCAGTTGTAAGCATGTTTAAAAGTGTTTGTGTGACATTATAGCAGCGGTTAATCACAATTAAACAAACTTTGTAACGTATAACCTGTGTGCACAAATGTGGCCACATCCGCTAACTACTCAGGGTATATACATGTCAGTGAAGTAACATCTCACTATGTGATTACATAACATTACATTGTCTGTTGACTTTATTCTCCAGCACACATGGGTTTATATGGGTATTTGGAATGTTTATTATACAGACGATTGCTACCTATATATACAAGCTGTGGTTAAGGTATACTTTTGAACATGATAAACATCCCTGCCTTTATTGGGATTGGGACCTCGAATGCACAGATACTATGCAGATGCTGTAACCATTACACTGTTGACATTAACGTTGCTTCTGCCTATTTCCTATTTAGATGATTTCGATGTGTACGCTAGGCTAAGCAAAGGGCGTAGGCCCCCAAACCCACTGAGCTCCACTTACTCTTGAAATAACAACAGATAACAAATGTACTGTGAGACAATACATTACATTACTAACTACATTAGGCATAGCCCTTCACTGACACACTTCAAGGGAAAACTTATTGTGTGAATGGGTAACAGAATATACACCCCTGTCCATGTTTGGCAATGACTGCGAACTGGGAGCCATGATTGATAGTCCAGCTGACACAGACATCCCTCAAGGGGCCTCACAGAGACTGACACAGGGTGTCAACATCATGGCCTCCAGCCAAGTGCCACAAACTGCATGGTCATTCCATTGTGGAATATTAAGCACCCACATATTAACACATAACTGGCAGCCACTTTAATACAGATGAAGTAATGGGGTATCTGGTGACTAAGGTAGATAGTGATCTCCCCTTTGCCAATCATATCTCCAAAGTAGTTAGGACATCCTTCTATGTAGGCCATCTGATTGCTAACAGGTTCCCATCTAGACATACTGGGGTTATAGTGCCCCTTTACTCATCACTCTTCAGTCCCATCATAGGGTATAATAACCCATTTGGGATGTACCTCAGAAGACACTTCCAACAGCTGGGAGGTCACGAATGTACCTCACCAAGGGGATTACTGGCTTCCAACATATGCCCTATGCAGCCAGACTGAATAAACTCCTGCTTTACTCAGTGGCATCTCATTTACCCAGAGATGATCTCTGCTGGCCAACACAGCCATGTCAAACTCAGACTTAATGGATATGCTCCACCTATGGGAATCCATGTCATAGTGAGCCACACACTGTAGTGAGCTGAACCTTGCCACAACAATAACTGGAAGATGCTGGAAGGATGGATTCCTGTCACAGACACTCCCCATACTTTGGAACAACATCCCTAACTACATTATGCAGAGCCCCTCACTAACACTCTGCAAGAGAAACCTTCAAGAGTGGATGGGGAACAGTAGATGCACCCCAGGGATCCCACCATTGTCTCTGCTCCACAGAGGGACAGTTAGTGAATCAGTGGGGTGGCAAAAGCTGACACATTTTGGCTGGGCTTATGAATGGCCTCTGGCAGTTTGCCAAGTACCTATCTATGAACCTATAAATACAGTATCAGCACATGCTGATAGCTTAATTTACTGTTCAGGTGTTGACTTTCTTGTGCCGATGGCAGTTGTGTGTGCAATAGTTGAGGGCTGCCTATGTTGGATGCACACAGTAGACTGCCTATACATGACAATTTACAGGTAGTCTTGTGTGTGTGCCATCCATTTTTACTGTGTGTGCAGGTGGAGAAAGGTGTCAGTCCCTAGGTGCCTACACTGTCAGTATGTGTGCTATACATTTCCTCCTTGCTAAAGCATGGGCATACTGGGCACGCCTCCATCTGCCTACTGGGGCTGGCTCAGAGTGTTCGCAGTCTGAGTACCTCTGTGCCTGTGGGGCTCTTGGCAATGGTGCTGGGCTGTGAGGGCCTTCACCATTCTGTCCCTGCTTGCAGCTGTTTCCGCAGGATAATATTGTGTTGCATGGCACATACTATGAAGATGTGGGCACACATGCCTGGAGAGTACTGCAAGGCTCCACCAGATATGTCCAAGCAACGTAACCATGATTTCAGCATCCCAAAAACACACTCTATGATGATTCTGGTTTGTGCGTGGGCCTCATTGTGGTGTTCCTGCATTGGTGTGTGTGCATTTCTGATGGGAGTAATCATCCACAGTTCCAGTGCATAGCCAGCATCCTCCACCAGGTGGCCATTTGTGATGTCCCCTCTGGCAAATAACTGATACAGCTGTGAGGCATGCCAGATGTGGGAGTCGTGATAGCTTCCAGGGCTACCAGCGCACACATCCATGATAATGCCCTGGGCATTGCACATGACCTGGCAGTTGATGGAGGGGTATCCCTTGCGGTTTATGTAGCTCCTACCCTGCTCACCGGGTGGTAACTTGATGTGTATGTGTGTGCAGTCTATTGTACCCAGTACCTCTGGGTATTCTGCCACATGGTGGAAGAGATGCATATTGCTGGCCAACTCCTCCTGCATTCAGGGGAAGTATATGTGCTCATTGGCATGTGGTAACATGGCATCCAGGAACTGGTGTAGTACACTGGATGCTGATGCCTGTGAGATCCCCATGATATCCCCAGTTGGTCTTTGAAAGGTACCTGTAGCTAGTATTCTCATGATTACACATACCTTTGTATCCACTGGGATGGGTTCCCCTCTGCTTGTTCTGGCTCTGAGGCGTGGCTGGCACAGCTCCACAAGTTGCTGTAGGATGTCCCTGTCCACCCTGTAATGCTCTACTATCTCCAGATCATGTAGCCCCTGGTAGGTTAACCTGGGTCTGAACACTCTCCTCCTCCTCTGGTGCCTGTGGTGGTCGTGTGCATCATCCTCCACACCACCTTCAGTCTCCAACACATGCTGGTGGATCAAAGCTATTGCAGCCCCTAACATGTATGTACTAAAAGTTCCCCATCTGTATACACCACTGGTGCAGAGTGTATGGGAATACACAAATGTGTGAGTGGTGCTTTCACACTTTATACTATTGTGCTATGGATGCTGCTGATGTCAGTGGGTGTGTATGAGCTATTCCAGCTGCAGCATGTCTTAATTATGGGTTTTACAATGAGTACTGCAAGTGTGGGGCTTTTACTGTGGAGATATGCTTGCCTGTCTTGATTAATCTGTTGCCCTTTAATTCACTTTTAAACCTGGATCCCCTCCCATTATCAGGCATGCATCCACCTGCAGTCTTTCTTGTTTTGTACTTTCCTTACCCAGTCATGGCAAAATGTGTCTTGTAGCTGATATACTGCAAATCGGCTTTGTTCTGCTTTGACACTTTACTGTTTTCTTTGCAGTACAGCCCCTCTCCTTTCCTGTTCTGCAGGTAGCTGCTTGCAGCCTTGTTAGCTGTTGTCAATGGCCCACTGTAGGCACCTAGGTGTTAATTAGTCATTTGTACTCCAATTTCCCTGCTGCAGCATTTCCTTATTTCTTTCCTATATCCTTCCTGTTTCAGCTGCAGTGAGTGCTGCGCAAACCCATTTACCGGGTTTACGTGCGTTTTCATCTCCGTTCACATGCATACTCAGTTACCTTGTGTACTCACAGCTAAGCAAAGCTATGGCCAGTTCAACACAGCCTAATCCTGCAGCTTTGCCTAGCTAGGGGCAAACCGGTTTAGCAATGCTCCAATGTGCTTACAGCAATGGTGACTCACCCCTCTCTTGATGTCATCTTTATTTCAAGGGCACACCTCGGTGTTATATTGCTATGCTATGAGGTGCATCTTTACACCAGCAGGGAATCTGTGATTCACTATTACTCCTCTCATTTGCATGGCATTACCTACTAATTCCTAGCTACCATGCATAATACTGTCACAGCCCCTTAGCAACCCTTGCGGCATAGTATGGTGTAGCATGCCTGCCCACTGACTATTATGGGGAAATCATGATATGTGTTACATTGCAGTTTTATTCTATATTTTTATATTTTCCTTAGAATCCCCTTTGCGCGCTGCTGCCCTGTGCTTCCACGTCACGATAGTGTGACTATATATATTAAATGTTAATTTTATATTTTGTACATGTTTTTTATGCCAATGGCTATATATTTAGCCATTGGCATATATTAACAATATGATACATGTGTTTAGTCGGCTGTCATGGCTCCGATTTTATGTTTTCAAAAATGTAAACCGTTTTCTAAGGTTTACATTTCTGCATGCTTACACTATGCCTGCACCACTTCCTGGATTGCTAAATACCTTCATTTGCATGCTACACTGCTGCACATAGAGTAATTAGCATACAGGACCCGGGAGTTGTGCGGATGTAACGTACCAGGTAGTGCACGTGGGAGCAACTCGTGCCTGGATCGCTCGGAGGCCATATTTGGTGTTAGAATGCCGATGCTACACCTGCACCTGGCGCAAGCTTTATGAATCCCGGGGAGAGTGTTCACGTAAAGAAAAGAAGTGAAGGGGATTGACAGACGGTAAGCTAAGCAGGTTTTTTTCTGTGATTTTCATTGATTTGCTTTTTTATTAACTACAATAAGGAATGGAGATGTGCTATATACTTACTCAATGTTTTATGGGACACTGTGACAGTTTAGATGCCATTAGTTCATTATTTTGTAAAACATTAATAAAAATGTTTTTCAAAAGCAACACTGAAAGTATGTGACAATTATTATTTGTCTGGCACTGGCTTTACAATATAACTGTGCTGAGATTTCAGACCAAAGCAGCCCTTGATCTGAAGCTAACAGTTTGCTACTGCTTGACTCATTGACTTAATACCTACAAGTAATAGAAAAGAAAATTTTAAATCAGAATGTTTATAAGAAGTATTAAAAATTACTTGGAAACTTATTTGTATGAAAGAGAATCGTGTGTGTGTGTGTGTGTGTGCGTGTGTGCGTGTGTGCGTGTGTGCGTGTGTGTATGTGTGTACGCGCGCGCGCAGAGGTGTACTATGCATGCAGCTAGCATGTGTCTAAAAAAACATTTATCACAGTTTGTGACCAATGATAACCTAGTTTATTTCTCTTTCATATTAACCATATTTATTTGTCAAATTAACATAAGCTTTATGTGCTTGTTTATTTATTCATTTACTTTTTATTGACTGGTTTGGTCTCTTCTAAAACATAGGCCCTGCCTAGATACACCAACTCAGTCAAAAAAAAAAAAAAAAAAAAAATGAACATAAGAAGCTAATAGGTTCATAGGTTTATAGGTGTTTACAAGGCTAATGACCACAAGGGCCTTTTTAAGCCTAGCCATGCATCCCAAATTTTTGACAAGTTCTGATTCCCTTGATAAGTGTAAGCATGAGTCTGGGAGAGTAACCATTTACAGGTTACCTGTGTCCATTAGAGACATGGGTGCCAAAGCAGTAATGAATTTCTGGTTTCCCAGCCAATTGTCCAAGTTGCACTTGAATTGGGTTAAGGAGGACCTCTGCTTTACATGGACGGGGAGCCTGTTCTATATATAGAGTAGTCTCTGGGATACATACCTATCTCTCCAGCAAGTCCTATTTATATCACAGGCAATGTTTAAGTCTTTAGAATGGGTAATTCTGGTGCTGTTTGTTGTGTGAATAGGCAGGAGGTCCATCAGAGTGGAGTCTGGCAATGCCCTGTATGCCAGGTATAGATCTTCCCTCAAAAGCCTGTAGGAGACAGAATACAGGGTGTAGGTCCTAGAGCAAATAAAAAAAGTGGCATTGTGTTTTACATTATTGTTTTCTGAACCTCTTGTCCTGCTGAGGGTTATGGTGAAAGTTGGATAAGGAGGGTAAATCAGACGTGAATATTTACAAGCACAGTTTCCAGCTGATCCTTTGAAATCCACATGCATTTCCAGGCAAGCTCTGAGAAAGAATCTCTCCATTTTTGTTTTGAGTTTGACCTGGGGACTGTGCTCTAATGTGGTTGTGCCTGGTAAATCTCCTTTATGATGTGACCATAACGCATCCCCACAAGGTGCTCAAAACACATCAGCAGTTTCCTCTTAATATGGAGGGGGAATAGTTTTTACTACAAAATCTTCCTTTATTAGTTTATGTATGTATGCATGTATATTTGTATGCATTATCTATGTATTCTTTTTGTTATTAAGGTAGGTAAGTGATCTAAGGACCCTCTGTAGGAATGATCCAGGCACAAGGCAGTTACAACAATTAGTACAAGATTATAATCATTTAGCAAGCAACTGGTAATTAGTCACTGTAGCATTAACAGTGAAGTATTTGCAGTTATTCTAAAAAATAACATCAAGTTTTTGAAGTAGTTACAGCCATTATTACATATAATCATCGTGCATTACATGTGTTAGCAATTTAGCAATACATTTGGATGGCATGAAATTGTTAGAGTTTTAAGGCAGTACTTAGAAAATTGAAGAACCAAATTCTAAAAGCCATGGAGGCAAAGGCTGATTGTAAGATAATGTAAAGATGACAGCAATGCAATCACGTTTGTGAATTATAATAAAAACTAATGCAAAATACTTGCATATTGACAAAGATAATTCTGAGTCTAGTTGGGTGCACCATTATGGACTGTACAATGTGGCAAAGTAGTCTGAGTATAAAGGCAGAGCATAAAATTATTGCCATTAAAATTGCTAAACTTTTTAATCTATCACCAAAATTGAGCTAATCTAGGAAGAGAGATGATCTCTTTCTCTTGTTTCTGTTTGCAGCTTTATCCTTTCAGTCACTACCCAAAGCCATAGAAAAGAATGGGAATACAGATACATTGAAAGTTTCATCACTACAGTCTAATGCAACAGCTGCAGTACTGTTTTCCCTGTATCACCCCAGTGGTTATTGTCTCAGTCTCTTCGATCCTGATTCATGAACATGACACAATGATAACCAAACTCCTTTATCTAAGATGCCATCTTCCCTTTATCTGGTGATAGCAATCTCGAATGCTTCACAGTCTTCACTGAATCCCACCTGTGCATCCCAAAGATCACAGTCACTTAGATCTAAGAAGGTAACATATTTAGAGGATAGCGTATTCTGCAAACAATAAAGGTGTTTCAAAGACATGCGTTTGGAGCATTTCTCCTCGGGCCTCCTCTGAAAATTTGCTCGTTCCAAGTTGGACTTTCCCAGTTAGCAAATGTTAAATAAAAAAATAAATAAATAAGTGTTTCCATGGATAGGTTCAAGACTTTGATTTCACCTCGATATCTTGGTCATTAAAATTGCAAGCAGGACGGGAGACAAGACAGACCATTTGTGGAGTTCGATGCCACCTCAGACACATTCAGCTTTATCCCAAGAGTGTAGACTTGACACTCACTCCTGAAATAGTGGGATCAAATGGTATGCAGCAGCAGCCTTTGGACCTTGTATGCCTGTATGCCTGTACACAGTCTACAAGACACTCTGGGTAGCACAGTTATATATCTTGTTTGTGCAAGAGGCAAAGAGTTGATCCAATGTTCCATGACGGGGTGGAATATACTTTGCTACACTTGAATCAAAGGCTCTGCTAATGGATGAAGTCTCCCTTCCTACACATTGGCAGATAATTTTCCATGGAAATTGAGAAGTGTGATCCCTCAATAATAGCAACAGAATTTTTTGTCCAACTTTTTGAAAATAAAGAAAATTATTACAGTTTGCTAGCCGCATGTGTTGTCCAAACCTTCCAAGCAATACTGAAGTGGCAACAATGTGACACCTCAATGATGTCCAACATCTTTAGCATTTGCAGGAAGATGTAATCTGCTCCCACAGGGAGATTATCAACCAAAAGGCACCCAATTTCACAATCTGATCTTTCCCTACCTCCATAGTAGTAGGTCTCTCCACTAGACTAAGGACTTCCTCAAAGTGGTCCTTCTTCATCCAACAATGTCCCTAACTGAAGTCATCACTTTTTCACCCATGCTTGAACAGAATGGGCAATATACTACCGTCCTATGCTGAGTCACAAGATAGTCTGATTTGTTTACTGGTTAAGTCCAACTTAGGAATTAAAACACCTTTTCATCAGAGGCCTAGGGAGAAAAGGTCCATAGTTACTTAAACAAAGGTATTATAATAATGTGCAAAGCATCTATTAAAGCAGAAACATTTTAAGGTTATAACACAGACATATGTGGAGTTCAACAATTAATTAACTGGATTGAGGAGCATATATCATTAATGTGAATGTTTCATAAAATTTATTAAAAGAGAGTTTTGGAGGTAGCGCTCTAATGCACATACATAAAAGTAAATCTTTTATACAAAATTAATTCAAAGACAATTTTGGTTGCACAGTATTATACATATACTTTAAAGGACATTTTTATACAAATACATTTTTATACAAAGACAGTATTGGAGATAGTTGGCCTATATTTCAAAATGTGTTGATGATGTAACAGCCATCAAATGTATCACCATGCGAGCTAATCAGAAACCCTGGCTATGTGGTTTATCGGGCCGATACAATTGTGAAAGAATGAAAAGAGAGAAAGAGAGTGTTACATTGTTGTATAGTAGAAAGGAGGATATTGGAGAAGGATAAAGAAAAAGATTAATGTGAATGATATAGGAATAAAATTGTGTCGGTGAAGAGTCAATGAGGGATATATAGCAGAAGATATGCAGAGGGAGGTATGAGGTACAAAGAGATGTATGCATTTGGGATTAAGTAGATGAGCATCTTGGGAAGATCAGTGATATATTAGTGGGACATTCTGATGATGTCTGGTTTAGAAGAAGTGAATCTGCATAAAATATGTACTGTAATCAGTGGTAGCAGTATGCTATTTTGTGGGGAGATGTAAGCTCTTCCAACTAAATCTTAACCCATATGCATCTCATTGGATAGCAAACTGTCTCACATAAATAGAACCCAGGAAGTAAGCCTGGACATCTGTTCCTCCTCCAAATGACATGTCAGTAGTGGAGTGGCCCAAGGACTGAATCCTTGGATCATAGGTTAGTACTACGCTAACTGCCCTTTCAGGCCATTTTAAGCTTAGCCAGTTACCCCATGTGAGAATCCAACCCCTGCACCTTGTATCTGTAAGGTAAACACTTTAACCATTATACCAACCTCCCACCCCGATTTAGCATTTACTTCTCATTGGTCAAAGCTGATGTAAAAGAATTGTGCCTGACCCAGTCTGCAGATGATTGCAAACTTTGTGCCCTCATAAACTCTATAAACCCTGTTAATAATTTTGCTCTGGGGGTTTGTTCCCCTGAAACTTTTACATGGGAGATTGTGCTCATACTCTGCTACTTGTATACACTAACTGCAAGAATACTTTACCTCAGACTAAGGGGAATCTTTCTCTTTCTCGTTTATACACCATGTGGTACATCGGGCAACGAGCACCTTTCAGCACTCATTGTTTCTGTACCAGTTACAGGTTTTACATGTTCAGGTTACTAGCCCAAGCCCAACTATCCTCAGAGGGTGCACCACACACATTCACATGCACACACTCACACCTAAGGCTAATTTGGAGTGCCCAATACACTTACTGCATGTCTTTGGAATGTGGTTGGAAACCGGAGCATCCGGAGAAAACTCAAGCAAACACAAGAAGAACATGCATACTCCAGACAGGAGGCACCCCATCCAAGAATCAAACTGGAGAACCTCTTGTTGTGAGGTGACAGTGTGAACTGCTACATCACTGCACCACCCAAATTAAGGGGAATACTCCAAGATAATCCATCCTTGGACTCAGTCCCACCATCTGCAATAACAGTTTTGATGTCCCATGTCTTACAAATACATTTCTTAGAATATAACCTGTACCCTTACATCTTATACAGCTGCTAAAATCAGTACCTTCAATGGTCAGTTCCTAACCGTCTGTTTTGGAAATAACATAAAACTGAAAAGAGAGGAAGATACTAATGTCTGTAAATGCCTCTAAGGTAGGTATAGTAGTCTGCAATTTGATGTTAGAAAGTCAAGGTGCCCTTTTTACACCAATCCATAGACATTGAGCCATATTTATTGGTTAATTTCTGTTATTCCATCACCAGCACTGATTTCTCATCATTTAATTTCATACACAAGAGGTACGATATCAAACATTTACACTAGTACATCTTAAAATGTTGGATGTTTTCTTACACAGAATAAATACCTAGCTGTAATAATGGTTTCAAATAATTCCCCAAGAACTAGGTTATCCATGAGCATAATTTTTTTGCACAAAACAGTTTCATCAGCCAACTCTGTAGCACAAAGCTATGAATGCTCTGTTGCCTGAGTTATCTTTGACTAGTGACTTGAGCATTGTAAAAAAACAGTTGCTAAGATGCAATAATGAGGTATAATCTGCGTGCCTTTCCCTTAGGTAAAGTTGGGACATGAATCATGTCACAGTCCATTGTGGAGACTATATTAGGTATACCTCAGTCACAAGGGGGAATCACTCATTTTGGCTTTTCCTGGTTAGGGGTCACCCCAGCAGATCATCGACTGATTTGCAGTAGTGTTTTTATGGTGTCGTGTTGCCAGACCACCACCCAACTTTCACAGAAGCCACATGCGCACACAGACACACACACAAACACACACACACACACACACACACACACACACACACACACACACACACACACACACACACACACTTACCTGCATGTCTTTAAAACTCACTTGACTGCAGGGAGGGCATGCAGACTCCATCCAGAAGGCACTCCAGCCAAGTATTGAACCAGAGAACATCTTGCTGTGAGGCAACAACACTAACCAGTGCAACACTGTTTGAGAACCCTTATACCACCACTGCATACCCACCCCTTGAATGGTAATACACATGACCAGTGAAGGAACAGTAGGGCTTGAGGAAAAAAAAAATCTCTGAAGGTTACCTGGATGGCAGCCATGGGAAAAAAATGAGTATACAGTGACCCCAGGGGAGGGGAGACAGACAGCTGTCAGGTAGAGAGGAATAAAAAAGAAAATGACAATAGTTTCTAATCCTGCAATCCTGTAATCATTTATGCATCAGTTTTAAAATCAAAGCTGTTCTTCTACATATTTGGAAGCTGTAGAGTATATCACTGAGATAATCTAAAGCCATGTAATGCTGGAGGTTTTCCCATGTTTGTTCATCCTGTTTTTCTTAGGTGTATAAACTGATGAATCAAATGAATGAGAAAACAACCTAATTAATGATATTGTACAATACACAAAAAAAGTTGATCTATGCAAGAATCCCTGCTTGCAGTATGGCACCTTTGCAGTTTGATATCTGAATGGTATGCATATTTGTCTTTATAGTCTGTTGACAAATGACACTATACTGTTCATCCTCCTGTCTCAAATTTTGAACTACACATGTGCCTGAGAATATCTGTAGCCATTGCACAATGTGGATTTTGAGCACGTTTGATAGACAAAATGTAATACACATTATCACTGTTTACAGCTGTCATTGCATCAGGTTTCAAATGTAATCATGCTCTTTCTGAAGAGTTTTGTGTTAGCACTTCCTTCTGTCTCATGAAATCTCAAGTCTTTAATGTAGTGTTTACTTCATTTCCAGTCAGCAGGCTTTTTTCAGAGAATAACACTGCTAGAGAAGTCATGAAGTAATGGAAGAAGTTTTCTGCATTCGACATTTCACACTCCTCGGGTGGCATGAATAATCTGCAGAATGTCCCACTTCCAATGCTAATGCACCCACTGGCTGCAGTGGCAGCATCCACTGACTTGTTACTTTCTTTGACTTCAATTATTTGAAGCCTTTAGAATCTCTTGCAGACCATCTTCTGTATATTAACACAGGATTGGCCTACTTAGAGTGCTATTTATTTGTCACCTGCAATATATATTCCACATGCTGCTCCACATGGCAGAACATAACCAATTGTAACTCATTCAGCTGCTGTTTCATTTGTCAAGCAGTTGCATTAGGTACCTGTTGTGCCCTCCTTATTTTTGCAGCTCTGTCAGAATCACTTCTACTTTATTTATAACCAAAAGTGATCTTTACAAGTCTTCATGGGCTGTTTCTGACTCTCCTTGAGACCATCCAGTATTTACCTGCCAGGTTTCTCACTTGATGCACTTTTCTAGTGTCTACCAATGCTTTTAATACTTTTTTTGCATTTGGCAAGCTGCATAAAAAGCTGTTGTCTTCTTCACTGCTGCTTGATGAACTCGTAAAGTAGACATATTGCCATGGTTTGAAAAGGAAAAAGTAAAGTAAAACGACGTCGTCCTTAATGTACTTACTATGCTTCTGTTCCTGCTGCCTGAAGCCACATTGCTTCCATTTCTTTGTTCTCGTGAAACGGATGTTTATTGGGAATGCCAAAGATCTTTAGGAAAAATGAAACTTGATGTAACAATAATGAACAGTAAAGGAAATAGGGAAAAGAAAGAAGACAATATGCTTTTAATTCTTGTATTATAGTTTTATTTTGCATTATATGTATCCTTTAATATTTGTACTAATTTTAGGTTTCAAGAGACTAATGCAAAAGATGTAACTTAAAGGTCCTGGTCTACAAACAGGGAAGGCAGAGGGAAGACAGACAGTGAGGTAGAGGTTAATTGGGAAAGGAAAGAAAACAAAAAATCATCAAGGTACACACACACACACACGCACCCACGCACCCACGCACACGCACACACTCACGTGCGTCCACTCACACATACCTACACAAATATATGTATACATGTCTCCCTCTCTCTCGATACATTTATATGAGTATATCAGCAAACTATGAACAATAATAAGAGCAAAAATACATAAATCATTTTACACTGAAGTATAAAATGACTGAACATGAAAAAACAAAAACTTTTTTGCTGGGGGCAAGTTCCTCTGCACCCCCACACACACTCTCCCTGTCAACTATATATACTAACATTGAAATCACACAGGAGAGGGATAAGGGCACATTCCATTACCCTACTGCAATGACATCCAATGCAAAAGACTGCTGGCAGGAACTCAATGTGACAGAACGGTCACTCACAACAGCATTTGCTTTTTTGTTTATTTATTTATAAGAAGGTTGGTCCAATTCTTAAAAACTTCTCTTCAAGAGATTCCACATTTCTGACTAGGCTACTTGTGATATATGTAAGGCCCCTGACAGATTATGAGTCACTATTGCATAAATGTGACTTGGTCATTCTTGAAGTATGCAGCATAAATATTCAAAGAGAGCTGCATCTATTAAACATCTTCCTAAAGAGTCAAGACTTCAGAACTTTGGACTTTATTCTGTTAGTTACAGACATACAAGAGAGAGATTATGTTTCGTTTTTCTGGCACTTCATGATGAAGACTTCCATACTATTTAATTCCAAGGGAGATTACACATTTAAGATAAGGTAAATGTAGGGCTACTGTAAAATCAAGGTATGTATCAGTCTGTATGGTGCACCTGTGGGATACGTTACACATAAATATAAAAGCACATGCGGCTTCATGGGTAATTTTTAAAAGCCTGTTAGATGAATGAATGGATAAATGGTGTACTCACTAACCCAGGAATCATTCTACATGGCTTCCTGGCCTAGATGCAGTTTGTACAAACAATATATATATATATATGTATGTATATATATATATATATATATATATATATATATATATATATATATATATATATATATGTGTGTGTATATATATATATATATATATATATATATATATGTATGTATATATATATATATACATATATATATATAGGTTCATAGGTTCATAGATTCATACTAGGCTATCTGCCCTAGGGCATTTATAAGCCTAGCCAGAATGTGTTTGGCTTTCGCCACCCATTTTAAATTTATTTTGCTATGCCCTTTTTCGAGGTTAGTATACTGTGCCTCTGTCTAACAGTGACACAGAAGTGATACCCGGGGTAAACCTACGATCTCCCATCCACTCATCAAGATTCCTCTTGAAGAGAGTCAATGAGGGACTCTGCCTAACCTGGACTGGGATTTTATTCCAGAGTGAAGGGAGCCTCTGGGTTATGAATCTGTCCCTCCAGCATGTCCTATTTATTTCAGTGCTGAGGTTCAAGTCTCTCGAGCGTAGCTCGATGGGATTTGGATTTTCTGAGGTGCAGCATGTCCATTAATTCCGGGTTGGACATGGCTTTATACGCCAGGCACAGATCGCCTCTGAACAGGTGGTATGCCACTGAGTAGAGCTGGAGTTTCTTTAACCGGGCAGCATATGGCATCTGTTTGAGCCCTTTGATCCTCTTGGTGAGGTACTTTTGGGGTCTTTCCAGTTGCTGCAGGTGTCTGGTAAGGTACATCCCAAAAGGGCATTGTACTCAATTATGGGCCTGATGAGGGATGAGTAAAGAGGCACGATGACCTCCCGTGATCTAGATGTGAATCCCTTCATGATTAGGTGTGCTATATAAAATGTTTTTCTAACCACTTTGGCCATGTGGTTGTCAAATGAGATATTGCTATCAACTTGGGTCCCCAGGTCCCTAATTACTTCTTCTGTACTTAATGGATTACCACCTATGTGGTAATTTGTGGGCACTTTGTTTTTGCCAAAGGGGATGACTATACACTTATTGGCATTTAGCTTGAGGCCATGGCTCTGGCACCAGTTGTCTGTTTCTATGAGGCCCTTTTGGAGGATGCTTGTGTCAGCTGGAGAGTCGATTATGGCGCCCAGTTTGCAGTCATCTGTGAACTTGGTCAGCCACAGTCCTTCCGTGTTGGCCTGTACCTCCGAGAAATATATACCGAACAAGAGAGATCCCAGGACTGAGCCTTGTGGGACACCACTTGTAACTGGTTTGAGTCTGACATGGCTCCAGCAATTCTAACCATGTGGGTTCTGTCCTTGAGCCAGTTTGCAATCCATCTAGTGACATAGGGGTTTATATTTAAGCTGGTGAGCTTATCTATAATGCCTGAGTGGGGTATTGTATCGAAGGCTTTGCGAGGTCCAGGTAGGCTGTGTGGACCACCTTCCCTCGTCAATGGCCTTGGTGACTGTTTCAAAGAAATCAACCAGGTTTAAGAGGCAGGATCTGCCCTTAACAAAGCCAAACTGGGTAGGATCCAGTGTCTGTAGGTCCCCAATATCTTTATTTATGAGGTCCATGATGATCCTTTCCATAGCTTTGCAGACCAAGCTAGTCAGGCTTATGGGGCGATAGTTTCCAGGATCTGTTGAGGCACCACCTTTATGGAGAGGGACCACTGTTGCTGTACGCCACTCTTTGGGCACATATCCTGTAGTAAGGCTGAGATTGAACAGTAGTTTTATGTTTGGGTTTAGCTCTTCTTGGAGTTCATGTAGGACGCAGCCCGGGACACTGTCTGGTCCCATTGATGCTGTGTTTTTTGCTTTGGAGAGGGCGGCTCTTACCTGAGCATCTGAGATGTCAGGGGGGCAGCACTCTGCTGGGATAGATATTTGCCCTTTTGGTGGGGAGGGGTGGAGAAGTTTGCACTGAACCTGTCAGCTAGGATGTTGGCAATGTCTGTGGGTTCAGTGTACATATATAGATATATATATATATATATATATATATATATATATATATATATATATATATATATATATATATATATATATATATATATATATATATATATATATATATATATATAAACATATATATTTATTTGTCTACATATATATATATATATATATATATATATATATATATATATATATGTGTGTGTGTGTGTGTGTGTGTATGTATGCATGTATGTATGTATGTATATGAGTTTGTATGCATCTCTGTGTAATATATATATTTTTTGGCCTTAAAGGACCATAATTGTAAAAGTGCAAAAGTGAGCATTTTTGTCCCATTCCCTAAGTCATAGTGACCTCAGACGTAGTTTAAATAGAAGTATGGTATATGGGAGTTGACATGCAGTCTCTTAAGTGCCTTATTGTACTTATAAAATGGACAACTGCATTTTATTCTGCATAGTTTACATTTTACAATTGGCATAAATCCATAGGGAGGGGTCAACAGTGGAGGACACAGATATAATGATAGTGAGGGATGGACTAGAAACACAGTATGAGGAATGATGACAAGTACGGGAGTGAAACACCTGGATAAGCTACAGGACAGGTAACAGGGAGTATGTCTGATCAACTCATAGTAGAGCTCACCCAGACATCAGTCATCTCCATGGTTGATGTTATAGGCCGGTTTTGCTCAATGAGGCTTGATGTTCTGGGTTGTCTGGTCAAACGACCATCGACTGCATCAGCCATGCCTGGTGTCCAGCTCCCATGCACAATTGCCAGAACACCTCAAACAAAAGCAGTCTTCTTACCTGATGCCAGATGAACACAGTGGACCCCTCTGAGCAACTCATTTCTTGAGCAGTGGAGACAGAGGGCACTAATCAGCCCTCCAGGCAGCTGTCAGTAGGGTGGCCTCTGTCCCTTCTGCTGAGAGGCAGATCTGCTGATTGCTTGTGACCCAGACTAGATGCATAAGCTGGCAAAGTCACCGGTGCCTGCTGTTACTCCTCTTCCTGTGCCACAGAGGTGCCTGTAGTTGGAAGAAACAAAAAAGAGAGCAATGCAACACATGAGTACATTTATCGTTTACAACTAGAGGAGCACGTATACAATATGGTAGTGTACACAGTATGTGCATTCTATCACTGGGAGACGCATTCATTCCTCCAGAGACAGGATTTCTTGTTCAATACACACTTCCCTGCTATTGGGAAAATAATGTAAAAAGAACTTAGTACACTATCAAGGCTATGAAAAAATGGAAAGAAATAAAAACACAATAGCAAGAAAATAAATTACTAATATACAGTACTTACAGTCCATGGCTGCCAGACTCTCCTGAACCTCTGCCTCTCACCAGTGAAGCAGGTCAGGGTAATACCACTAGAGGAAGCTCTAATATTGCTTGTAGTGATCAACACAATGGGCAATATCAGCTGCAAATTCCATCATCCTAGTAATCAGGGTTCAGGCATCCACTTTATATAAAGGTGTGTCTCGTAGCTGGTGTAGAGGTTGAGTTCACAAGTTGTAGTTCCTGTGGTGTAGAGTTTGATTCCCTCAGCCCTCGTTTGCCCAGTATGTGATCCTGAGTAAGTCACTTAACCAGACATTGCTGCTGGGTTACCCCTGAGAAAGGACTGTGTCTAGTAGACCTACCTGGTTAATGAATAGAATTATTATTATAATAACCCAGTAGATGTTCCTCAAAATCACATTGGAGGAGAGATAGGAAATTCCTGGTTTCTTGCTATTAACAGGCAGGAGACCTGCCGAACACAGCACCTGAAGAGGCCATAACCATTCCATATGTTAACTCAGGGAGCAAAATGGGAGGCCTGTACACATGACTGCATGCTATTATGTCACATTTTGTGTATCACAGGACAGAAATTGTTCACTAGTGAATTTACCTAGTGTAGTATCACTGCACTATGTTCTTAACTGGTTCTATGCATGTGCTTAGTGAAAATGTGTTTCATTTGCACAAAATTGAGCAGGTATATTCAGACAACTGCTGACTGGGTGGTACAGCACACTGCATTATGGCAGTAATTTAAAAACAATCAATCTAAGTTCACTCATTAGCATAACTTGGCCCCTTTTAGTATGATATAAAGCACAGCTGTTACACTAGGGAGACTGCATTAAGATGAGCAAATCAGGAACCAGGATTGTAGTGAATAAGAGTTTAATATAAGCATATAGATAGAAGAAAAGACCCCTAGTAATGCATTTTGAACTGTACTGAACACCCATAGAAAATGCTGGCAACAGGAACAGGGATATCAAGCAGATGTAAGTCAGGTAACATAGGATGGGAGTATGGCAGGTAGATTTCCACTGTGGGTGGACAGTTACCTGGAATCCATAGCAGAGAATGCAGCACAAGGGCATGACAGTTACATGTTCAGCTGCACTGGAGGGAACTTATGGCAGGGATCAGATTACAAGGTATGACAATTACATGTGCATCTTAGAAAATCGTGGTCTATGTACACAGAGGGTAATATATGGTACAGAGGACACAATGATCCCTGTATATTGTTGAAGGCAGGACTATGTCTATAGATGATGAGGGTATGTATAAGATGTGCACAACAACACAGGCAGTCAACACAGTGATGCAGGATTGTAGCCAGTGATAAGATGCTCATCACTGATATTAGTAGAGGATGGGGGAATGATCACAATAAATTGTCAGACATGTATATTGGCATCATATTTAAAAAAAAAATCAAAATGAAGAGAATGCTGAGATTTAAGTCCGTTCAATAAAATTGGTTGTATTCCAAAGCTGCAAAAATAACATGGATGCAGGTTCACAAAAGGATTAGGAAAAATCACAGAACTTTGTTACTGTTAATCCATACGTACTGGATGAGAAGGAATTATGAAGGGGAGAGTTAGAAACATATGCACGTACAGTAAAGGTGAGCCTCAGAGTTGAAAACTCTGTATTTCTTCTTAGCCAAAAAAAATTGCAGTGTTGATTTTTTTTAAAAGAAAACATAAGAAACAAACTTGAGAAAAGAAGGGTACCTCTTAAATTGTTTTTGTTATTTTAGTTGGCAGATAATAGAACTATGAAACAGACTCTCATTTCATGACAAAAATGCAGACAGGACTGAAAGGTGTGGCAGAGATCCAGCTGTGAAGAACATTGGTGAAAAAAGAAAACATTAGTGAAAGACGGAAATAGCAGGACAGACGGAAGAAACCGAGCACGTATATTTGAAGATATATTGGAGATTTAATAGGAAGAAAAACCCTGGCCTAAAACCAAAAGCAGAGTCAGAAAAGTGAATCATGGTGAAACAAAGGGAGAACATGGCTAAGTAGTAAATTATGACAGCATTCCCTGCATGGTCACAAGTAGGAAGTTTATTGTCACTCACTATAAGCTGTTTACTTCACTGAGGAAAACAAGGACAATTATAGGAGTAAGGTGAGGTACAAGAGAGTATGAAGAAGATGCGAAAAGGTGAAATGGGTGGAATAATTATGCCAAACAGAACAATAATGAATCTTGCCATCAATAAATGGCACACAAGAAAAAATATTCTATCGGTAAGCATGTGCCTAAACAGTTGAAAGAAAGAAATATGACAAAATTATGTCATTAGTGTTTTTGCCTTGATGGTCAAAACAGTGGGGAACTGGTTCTTGGAGGAAGGCGTATACAGACATATAAGGAAATTATGATAGTATTACTAAAAGAGTTAAGAAAAAATGTGTACAAGTATGGCGGAGAAGTTGAGGTGAGCATACAAACTGAGGTAATGATATAAATACTCTTACATGCTTTCAAATATTACATTGTACCGGATTTTAGGGCAAACTAATTGATTTTTTTCATTGCTGTCTAATCAACAGATGTTTATTTAATATGAAAGGGGAAGATGTTTGATATGCAGCTTAAAAGTTTCTAGTGAATTATGATGCAAGCAAGAAGCCCTTGATGTGAGATTTTCACTATGTAACTTTTTGGTTAGCCATAGTAATTGACTCATTTAGAGATAGTAGAGGAGGTTGTAAAAATACCTCTCAACCTCTTATAGCAGAAAATAGGACAAAGCCAAAAAGTAATGAGAGGCAAAGGCCCAGAATGAGAGACAGTTAAAACAGTATTGTTATATACTTAAGGTTACAAGAATAAACTTTTATTTTGCATTAGTATGCATTTTCTGAAGAGCATGAAGTTTGACACTCAAATGTTGGTCATTGTTTATTAACTACATTACTCAACAATTTTGGCAGAAAAACACAATAGTGTGAGGAACAGATAAAATAAGGCAAAATCTTGGACATTCTGAAAAAAACAGGCATAGACTCAACTTGGCTTCACACAGAGTACTTAAAGCTTATTTCATACAAATGCAACAAGTCCTGTATAGCCATAATGTATGCTGAGTAAACAAGTGGGTAAGTTGCTTTCATCCACGGTCAGCCCTCCCCATTTAGGAACCACAATCCTTGGTGATTTGACAGAAGACCATATGTTTTATGAAATACAGACCAAACATTTAAGAAAAAGTTGGGGCAGTTTTGCAAAGTCATGAACATTTTCAATCAACTTTTTTTCACTCATCACAACATCCAGACAGCACATTTTCCAGCATATTTCACAAAAATGCACACTAGTACACTAAAAGTAAACTGTAAACTAGGCAAACAACAAGAGAGCAGTTGCAGATAAACATATTAGGAAAAGACAAGGACATTCTGCAAAGTGAAGGGAATTTTCAAATTTATTTCACACAGACAATGGGAAGAAACTAAATATTTAAATTTATTTCAAACAAATGCACATTGGTCTTTAATGTCAGAGTTTAAACAGAGCAAATCAAGGAGGCACTGTGCTTTTAACCACAGCAAAGCTACCCTCACCAATCAGGATGCCTGCCAAGACATTAAAAAGAGTAAGCATTCCAATTAGTTTTACACAAATGCATACTAGCTGTTAATGCCAAACTTTAAACTAAACAAATGAAGAGGACATATTACTTGTATCTATAGCACAGCCAGCATAATCCAATGATTGCATCTGTCAGCATATTAAAAACAGAAAAAGAGACATACCTCTCAACCTCTAAATGCAAAAAAATCTGGAAAAAAATAAAAATAATTGGGGGGGGGGGGCAAAGGCTCAAAATTAGGAACAGGTTTTAAATATCTATCTTATAAACTAAGAAAACTGTTAGAATAGCAGGTTTTGCATAAGCATGCATTTTCTAAAAGATAGGAAACCTGAAACTCA
Source organism: Protopterus annectens (assembly GCF_019279795.1). Lineage (NCBI taxonomy): Eukaryota > Metazoa > Chordata > Ceratodontiformes > Protopteridae > Protopterus > Protopterus annectens. The sequence continues at coordinate 856,580,632 of NC_056726.1, read as the reverse complement.
AATGTATGTGATTATGTAGTGACATCAATCCTCAATAACATAACATAACATAACAAACAAAAACATTTTATGAGAATCAGATGAAAATATAATAAGAAATGTCCATTATAATTAGATTGACTGCAAAATATCCCAAATAACAAACTAAAACAATGAATGAGAAGGTGACACAGAAAAACTCTATGTTTCTTATGCTTAGTCAAACTCTCTTCTTGTGCTGTAATGATGAGGTTATAACAAGGCCAAAATATGCATATCCACAGCTAGTGAGGTTTGGCTTTATTGGCCTGAAATTGTCCATTAAAACAATGAAACAAGTTATGGGCATTCAGAATCGCCAATTAGCTGAAACACCTGGTGTTCATAAGGGTCATGTGCATATATCCCATGGGCATCTGATTCAAGAGGTTTGAGAGCTCACTCATTGGAAGTTCTAGCTTGGCTGGAGTTTTCATTTAGTTTTTTCAGATTGTTTTTTTCTGTGTGACATTCTCACTCATTGTTTTAGTTTGTTATTTGGGATATTTTGCAGTCACCTTAAAGATAATGGACATCAGCCAAGATTTTTTGACACCATTCCCCACTCGGGTATTACAGAAAAACTCACCAGCTTGAACATAAACCCCTACGTCATAAGATGGGATGCCAACTGGCTTACAGACAGAACTCACACGGTAAGAATAGCGGGCTCCAGGTCTGACTCTAAACCAGTCACAAGTGGTGTCCTGCAAGGCTCGGTCCTGGGACCTCTTCTGTTTGCCATATACTTCTCAGATGTACAGGCAAACACAGGAGGACTATGGCTAACCAAGTTCACTGATGACTGCAAACTGGGAGCCATAACTGACTCTCCGGCTGGCACGGACATCCTCCAAAAGGGCCTTACTGAGATGGACACCTGGTGTCAAAGTCATAGCCTCAAGCTAAAAGCCAATGAATGCATAGTCATCCCATTTGGGAAAAACAAAACACCCACAAATTATCACATAGGTGGTAGCCCCCTTAATACAGAAGAGATAATAAGAGATCTGGGGACCCAGGTAGATAGTAATCTCTCCTTTGACAATCATATTGCCAAAGTAGTTAGGAAATCTTTCTATGTGGCCAATCTAATTTCTAAAGGGTTTGCATCTAGAAATAAAGAGGTTATAGTGCCCCTCTACTCGTCACTCATCAGGCCCATCAATAGAGTACAATGCTCCATTTGGGATGTACCTGACATGACACTTCAACAGCTGGAGAGACCACAAAAGTACCTCACCAAGAGGATTACTGTACTCAAACATATGTCCTATGCAGCCCGACTGAAAAAACACTGGCTGTACTCAGTAGCATATCGCTTACTCAGAGGTGATCTCTGCCTGACTTACAAAGCCATGTCCAACTCAGAATTGATGTACATGCTACACCTATTCAGGAATCCAAGTCAATTCTTTATTGCAAGCCACCAGCCACAACAATAAATAGAACATGCTGGAGGGATACATTCCTGTCACAGAGACTCCCCATGTTTTGGAACAAAATTCCAAACTACATTAGGCAGAGCCCTCACTAGATCACTCTTGGGCCAAAGCGAAACCTTGACAAGTGGATGGTTAACAGAAAATTCAGCCCTGGAATCACCTCATTGGCTCTGCTTGACATAGGGATCAAATGTTCATTAATCAAAAGGGGGTGTCTATTGGGTCACACTCTGAGGCATTACAAATGCCCTTGTCTGATCAAAAAAGTTTACGTCAATCAACTCTTCAGGGGCTCAAGTGGTTTGATGTTTTCTGTGGCTACTGTAAATTTTGCAATAAGGTTTCAATGATTGGAAGATAGTAGTACACCTATTTATGAACCTATAACTGTAGTTCTGTGTTATATATTTAGTGACCTGCACCTGTTCTGCTTTTGATGTTGGCTGATGAGGGTCATAATAAGGCACTATTCAAAATATGCATATCCACAGCTAGTTGTTTTGCTTTATTTGAAATTCTCCATAAAGGGTAAAATGATAAAACAAGTCATGAATTGCTGGCATCCAGAATCGCCAATTAGTTGATGTCAATCATGATTGCTGCTTTATGTACTGTGATTGGATTTCTTGTTCACATATATACATTGTGTTTAAACCCTGTGAGCAGATATTTATATATAAAAAACTTGTTATGACTGAGGAAGGCTCTGCTGAGCCTAAACCGGTCTCTGTGGCAATTTTATATCTGGAGGGATTTTTTTCTCTCAGTATTTATGCATTAAATTATCTTTATTTTGGCACCAACAGCTGCTGGCTTCATTTGTGTGGATTCATGTGCATATATCCCATGGGCATCTGATTCAAGAGGTTTGAGAGCTCACTCATTGGAAGTTCCAGCTTGGCTGGAGTTTTCATTTAGTTTTTTCAGATTGTTTTTTTCTGTGTGACATTCTCTCTCATTGTTTTAGTTTGTTATTTGGGATATTTTGCAGTCACCTTAATGATAATGGACATCAGCCAAGGTTTTTTGACACCATTCCCCACTTGGGTATTACAGAAAAACTCACCAGCTTGAACATAAACCCCTACGTCACAAGATGGGATTCCAACTGGCTTACAGACAGAACTCCAACAGTAAGAATAGTGGGCTCCAAGTATGACCCTAAACCAGTCACAAGTGGTGTCCTGCAAGGCTTGGTCCTGGGACCCCTTCTGTTCGCCATATACTTCTCAGATGTACAGGAAAACACAGGAGGACTATGGCTAACCAAGTTCACTGATGACTGCAAACTGGGAGCCATAATTGACTCTCCAGCTGGCACAGACATCCTCCAAACGGGCCTTACTGAGATGGACACCTGGTGTCAAAGTCATGGCCTCAAGCTAAATGCCAAAGAATGCATAGTCATCCCATTTGGGAAAAACAAAATACCCACAAATTATCACATAGGTGGTAGCCCCCTTAATACAGAAGAGATAATAAGAGATCTGGGGACCCAGGTAGATAGTAATCTCTCCTTTGACAATCATATTGCCAAAGTAGTTAGGAAATCTTTCTATGTGGCCAATCTAATTTCTAAAGGGTTTGCATCTAGAAATAAAGAGGTTATAGTGCCCCTCTACTCGTCACTCATCAGACCCATCATAGAGTACAATGCCCCATTTGGGATGTACCTCACAAGACACTTCCAACAACTGGAGAGACCACAAAAGTACCTCACCAAGAGGATTACTGGCCTCAAACATATGTCCTATGCAGCCCAACTGAAAAAACACTGGCTGTACTCAGTGGCATATCGCTTACTCAGAGGTGATTTCTGCCTGACTTACAAAGCCATGTCCAACTCAGAATTGATGTACATGCTACACCTAAAGAAATCCAAGTCACTGCAAGCCTCGCCACAACAATAAATAGAACATGCTGGAGGGATACATTCCTGTCACAGAGACTCCCCATGTTTTGGAACAAAATTCCAAACTACATTAGGCAAAGCCCCTCACTAGCACTCTTCAAGCGAAACCTTGACAAGTGGATGGGTAACAGAAAATACAGCCCTGGAATCACCTCATTGGCTCTGCTTGACAGAGGATCAGTTAATTAATCAAGGGGGTGTCAAAAGCCGACACACTCTGGCTAGGCTTATAAATGCCCTTGGGAAGATAGCCTAGTACCTACCTACTTATGAACCTATAACAGCCCTGTGTTATATATCCTTAGTCAAACACTCTGCTTGTGATGTGCTGATGAGGTCATAACAAGGCCAAAATATGCATATCCACAGCTAGTTGTTTTTGGCTTTATTTATGTGAAATTCTCCATTAAAATGACAAAACAAGTCATGGGCATCCAGAATCGCCAATTAGTTGAAACACCTGAGGTTCATAAGGGTCATTTGCACATATCCCATGGGCCTCTGATTCAAGAGGTTTAAGAGGTCACTCATAGGTTCATAGGTTCATACTAGGCTATCTGCCATAGGGCATTTATAAGCCTAGCCAGAGTTGTGTGGCTTTCACCACCCCTTAGGTTGAAGAATACTATACCCATTAGTTTGCCGTGCCTCTGTCCAGCAGTGATACAGAGATGATCCCCGGGGTAAACCTACGATCTCCCATCCACTGGTCAAGATTCCCCTTGAACAGAGCCAGCGAGGTGCTCTGTCTCACATGGACCGGGATTCTGTTCCACAGCATAGGGAGTCTCTGGGTGATGAATCTGTCTCTACAGCACGTCCTATTTATATCCGTGTTGAGGTTTAAGTCTCTTGCTCTTGTGGCTCTGCTGCATTTGGATTTTTTGAGGTGGAGCATGTCCATTAATTCTGGGTTGGACATGGCCTTGTATGTCAGGCACAGGTCACCTCTGAGCAGACGGTATGCGACTGAATAGAGCTGGAGTTTCTTCAGTCGGGCAGCATATGGCATATTTTTGAGCCCCTTTATCCTTTTGGTGATGAACTTTTGGGGTCTTTCCAATTGCTGCAGGTGTCGGGTAAGATACATTCCGAATGGGGCATTGTACTCAATCATTGGCCTAAGAGTACAGGGGAACAATGACCTCCCTTGATCTGGATGTGAATCCCTTCATAATCAGGTGGGCAATGTAGAAGGTCCTCCTAACCACTTTGGCAATGTGAGTGTCAAAAGAAAGGTTACTGTCAACTTGGGTCCCCAGGTCCCTGATAACCTCTTCTGTGCTTAATGGATTGCCACCTATGTGGTAACTTGGGGTTACCTTGTTTTTACCAAAGGGTATGACTATACATTTTTTGGCGTTTAGCTTAAGGCCATGGCTCTGGCACCAGTTATCCATTTCTATGAGACATCTCTGAAGGATATCTGTGTCTGATGGATTTTCAACTATGGCGCCCAGTTTGCAGTCATCTGCAAACTTTGTCAGCCACAATCCTCCTATGTTTGCCTGCACTTCTGAAAAGTAGATGCCGAACAAGAGGGAGCCCAGGACTGAGCCCTGTGGGACACCGCTTGTGACCGGCTTGGAGTCTGACATGGCACCAGCAACTCTAACCCTGTGGGTTCTGTCCTTGAGCCAGTTTGCAACCCATCTTGTGACATATGGGTTTACATTTAAGCTGGTGAGCTTTTCTATGATACCCGAGTGGGGTATTGTGTTGAAAGCTTTTGCAAGGTCAAGGTAGGCTGTGTGAACTGCCTTACCCTCATCAATGGCCTTGGTGACTGTTTCAAAAAAGTCGACCAAGTTCAAGAGGCATGATCTGTCCTTGACAAAGCCGAATTGAGTAGGATCTAATGTCTGTAGGTCCCCTATGTCTTTATTTATGAGTTCCATTATGATCCTCTCCATAGCTTTGCAGACTAGGCTTGTTAAGCTTATGGGGCAGTAATTACCAGGGTCCGTAGAAGCACCGCCTTTGTGGAGTGGGACCACAGTTGCCGTACGCCACTCTTTGAGTACGTATCCTGTGGTAAGGCTAAGATTAAACAGCAGCCTTATGTGTCGATTTAGTTCCTCATTGAGTTCGTGTAGCACACAGCCGGGGACACCATCCGGTCCCATTGATGCTGTATTTTTAGCTTTAGAGAGAGCAGCTCTCACCTGGGCATTTGAGATGATTGGGAGGCTACACTCTGCTGGGATAGATATTTCTCCTTTTGGGGGGGGGGGGATTTTCACTGAACCTGTCTGCCAGTATGTTTGCAATGTCTGCGGGTTCAGTGATTTTTGTATCATTTTGGACTAATTCTGAGCATATCTGGGAGTTTCCACCCAGATTTCTAACATAGCTAAAGAAGGCCTTATGATTGTCTTTTGAGTCCTTGGCGATTTTTCTCTCAAAGTTGGCCTTGGATGATTTTATGAGTGATCGTAGTTTTTTACTAGTATTGATCAGAGATGTCTTCCCTTTAGGGATTTTGCTCTATTTTGTAGTAGCTTTCTTCTCTTGTTGTAAAGTTTGTTTATGGCTGGGGTCCACCAGATCGGGTGCTTGCCTTTGGTGGAAAGGGTCTTGATTTTATTTGGGATTGCTTGATCCATGCAATCCTGGAGGTGCTCGTAGAAAGCATTTGTAAGGGATTCAGCAGCGTGGGTTGTGGTTTCCAATGGCTCAGGGGCCTTGAAAGATACCACACCAGTCTTAAGAAGTGTGAAGTTGGCTTTTGAGAAGTTCTTCACTGTGGTCTTTTGTTGGGGGTGGGGGGAGGTTGATCTCCAGTGAGATTAGTTTATGGTCTGATCTCACCAATGAGGGATATACTTCGGTGTGGAGCATTTTGTCCCCATGTTTGTGATGATCAGGTCTAGTATATTTTCACCTCTTGTGGGAATGGTGACAAGTTGTTCCATAGCATTTGAGTTTATGAACTCCAGGAACCTTTGGGCTAGGGTATTGGGGCTTGAGTAATGTTCCCAGTCTATGTTTGGGTAGTTGAAGTCACCCAATATGATGGTGTTTGGAGAGACATTTATACTCTCTAGTGTCTTCAGGAAGGCTGTGTGGGGTTCCTGAGTTTGAGAGGGTGGCCTGTAACATGCTACAAACTGTAGAGCAGTTTTGCCTATGGTTAATTGCACCTGAATGGTCTCTGATGCTTCGTGAGTTGCCACCAGCCTGGAGGTGTGGGTATCCTTGATGAATATGGATACACCCCCTCCTTTTGTGGTACGGTCCGGGTTTTGGGGCGGAACGCATGATATGAGTAAAACCTGATAGTGCCGGGGTGCTCTCAGGAGCCTTGAACCAGGTTTCAGTCACAGCACAGACATCGATGTTCTCCATACTGAGGAGGGCTTCGAGGGTGTGCATCTTGAGATTTAGACTTCTGGCATTGAGCAGCATTACCCTTAGTTTTTTCCATTATTGTTTTCTAGGGCAGTGGGTTTAGAATTTGAGCCTTGTCTAAAAAAGGCACTATGGGGGTGGCAAGAGCCTTTGCCAATATCCGGAAACCTAGGGGTGACAGGTGCTAGCCGTCCCTTGCGAAGCAGCGTGGCTTGTCAAGCATGTCATTCCAGGCAGACAGACATTGGATCCCTTAGAATGACACCAGAAATTAAGATAATTATTAAAACTGATCATTCTTTTGGAAGTTCCAGCTTGGCTGGAGTTCTCATTTAGTTTTTACAGATTAGTTTTTCTGTGTGACTTTTTCACTCATTGTTTTAGTTTGTTATTTGGGATATTTTGCAGTCACCTTAATGATAATGGGCATCAGTTGGGTATAACTGCCCTGTGTTTCATATCTTTAGTAAAAACACTCTGCTTGCGCTATGCTGATGAGTGCATAACAAGGCCAAAATATGCATAACTACAGCTAATTGTTTTTGGCTTTATTGGCCTGGAATTGTCCAGTAAAATGACAAAACAAGTCATGGGCATTCAGATTTGTCAATTAGCTAAAACACCTGGTGTTCATAAGGGTCATTTTCATATATCCCATGGGCCTTTGATTCAACAGGGTTGAGAGGTCACTCATTGGAAGTTCCAGCTTGGCTGGAGTTTTCATTTAGTTTTTATATATATAAAAATATATACATATATATATATATATATATATATATATATATATATATATATATATATACACACACACACACACACACACACACATGTATGTATGTGTATATATATATATATATATATATATATACACATACATACATATATATATATATATATATATATATATATATATATATATATATATATATATATATATATATATATATATATATATATATATATATATATATATATATATATATATTTAGTGAGAGAAGTAAATATTCCATTTTATTTCACACAAAAGAACACTAGACCCCAAAGCCAGACTTTAAACTGAATATATAAAGACATCAAGTTGCTTTCATGCACAACACACATAGTCAACTCCCCCCAAACAAGTAGTATTCCAATTTATTTCACACAAATGCTCATTAGCTGTAATGCCAGACTTTAATCTGAACACATGAGGAAGGCAAGTTACTTTCATTCACAGAAAGCTAGGCAACTTCCAAAAAAGTAATTATTGAGTTTATTTTACATAAATGCACACAAGTCCAGCCCTTAATACCAGTCTTTAAACTGTGCATATGAATATGTCATGCTGCTTTCATCCATAGTATTGCTACCCACAAAAACAGATATTAAATATTCAAATTGATTTCACAAAATGCACACTAGCCCAGTTCATAATGGCAGACTTTAAAGTGAGTAAATTAAGAGGGCAAGTTGATTACATCCACAGCACAGATAGCTTCCCAAAAAAAAACAGACAGTAAATATGCAAGTTTTACAAAATTCACTCTAGCCCTTAATGCTAGGCTTTAAATTGAGCAAATGAAGAGGATGATATACTTTCATTATCTGCATAACTAACCATTCCCCAAAAACGGGAATAAAAATTCCAATTTATTTAACACAAACGAACACTAGCCCCAATGCCATATTTTAAACTGAGCAAATGAAGAGAGCAAGTCACTTTCATCCATAGTACAAACTCACCACCTTCCAAAATAACACATAATAATCCCATTTATTTCATGCAAAAGCAAATTAGCCTAGACCTTAATGCCAAACATGCATAATAAATGTTCCAAGTTATACAGAAATGCACACTAGCTTCTAAGGCCAGACTTTAATCTGAATAGCATGAAGAGTGCAACTTGCTTTCATCCACAATACAGTTAGCCAGTTGAAAACAAAATAGAGAATATTCTAGTTTATTTCACAGAAATACACACTAACTTAGCCTGTAATGCCTAAAAAGGTAGAATAAATATTCCAAGTTATTTCACAGAAATGCACACTAGCCTCTAATGTCACATTTAATCTGAGTAAATGAAGAGGACAAGTTGCTTTCATCCTTAGCAGAGCTAGCCCCCCAAAAAGTAAAGAATGTTCTTATTTTCTCATATAAATGCTCACAATCCCAGCCCTTAATGCCAAAGTTTAAATGAAGCAAATTTAGATGTTATTTTCATCCACAGCATATCTATACACCTCCAAAAGAAAAATATTACATTTTTCCTCACAAATGCAGATTAGGCCATAATGACACACTTATATCTCAGCAAACAAAGACAACAAGGTGCTTTCATCCAAAGCTAAGATAGCCTCCCTCCACCAAAGAAACAGAGACTAAGCATTTCAATGTATTTTACACAAATACACACTAACTTAGTCATTAATGCAAAATGTTAATAATGAACAAATGAAGAAGGCAAGTTACATACATACCCACTTAAAATGAGAAAATAAATATTCCAATTAATTTCACAAAAATGCATACTAGCCCTTAATGTCCAACTTTATATGGAAGAAATTTATGTATTTATTTATTTGGCATTGTTGGCCAGGAAAGTCCGACTGGGTCAGGAATCCATTTTCAGTGGATGCCCAGGGAGCAAAGCTCCACAAATTAGTGCAGTTAACAAAATATAAGGTAACACATTTGACAAAGCATAGGTACAATGGACATTTGATTTACATTTACAATAGAGAAATATAAAATAAATATTTTGACTTAAAAATGCAAAATAAAACATTTCATTTACATTTACATATACATTTGAGAATTGTAAAGTCATAATTTGATAAGTGTAGGTAACATGGTCATTTCATTTACATGCAAGAGAATAGTTTGCAGTCTTACAAGATAGCTTGAATGACAGAAAAGCAGATAGGTTTCAATGTCTGAAATCATTGGCAGCCTATAAAAAGCAAAGTTCATTAGTATATCTAATTTGAAAATTTGGAAGGCTAGTGGTATGATTTTAAACAAAGTTAGTCTAGTTGAGCTGGATGTTTACAGTGTTATTTAGGTAATCTGTAGGTAGATCATTGTAGAGTAAAGATAAAAAATGCAAAAGTGAAATTGAAATGAGCAATTACTGGTATTTGGAGTTAGTCAGGGAAAAGAAAGGGGTAGTTGAAAGAGGGGAGGAGGGAAGTATAGAGGAGGAGGAAAGAAAATAAGGATTTAGGGAGTGGAAGGAGGGGTGGAGGTGAGGTGAACTGAAAACAGTGTTTCTAAGTTTATTTGAAGCAGATGCAGATGTTTGTGTCTAGGAGGTGTTTTAGTACGAGTTTGAAATGTTTGTGGTTAGATGTTGCCCCGATGTCTGATGGTAAGTCATTCCAGAGTTTAGCTATTGTGTATGAATATAGACATTGTCCAGCTTTTATCTTTTGCCTATGTAGGGTTACCAGTTGTTTGTCCTCAGATCAGAGGATCCTGGTGGGTAAGTAGGTTTGGAGGAGAGAGTTAAGTGATGACCAAGTGTGGGGTTGATATATTACCTTGTCTGACATATTAAGTTGTTGGTGGTGTAAGAGGTGCGGTAGTTGGAGACAGTTAAGGGTTTGGAGTACTGTGCAGTGCCTAGTGTTGTGGAGTGCATTTATAGCAAATTTGGTGATATTATAGTAGCAGGATTCCAATTTGTTTTTTAGATTAGTCTGGATGTTTGTCAGCACAGGGGCAGCAAAAAAGGAGAGAGGGGAGCAGGAAGGTAGTAGCCAAGGTGGTTGCTGTGACTGAGCACATGAACTTTTGTGGCGGTATACCGTTGTGAGTTTGCAGTGGGTTTTCTTGATTGCATTTTGAATATGTAGCTCAAAAAGAAAGCTTATTGTCTGTGGTTACTCCTAGTAGTTCGACTTGGCAGATCACTTCTAGCTGGGTTTTGTTAAGAGAAAAGATCTTAAATTCAGTTGAGAGATTTTTGGGTGTGAAAAGTAGGAGCTTAGTTTTACTTGGGTTCAGCAGGAGCTGGGCGTTGTTTATCCAGGTCTCTATAGATGTGAAGGAGGCTTGTGTTAGTTGGTGGAGGTGTTTTATGTCATTGGAGGAGGAGATGATGGTAGAATCATCAGTATATTGTATCAAGGAACTTTGGTGTGAGGCAGAGTGTAGATTGTTAACAAAGAGGTTAAAGAGTAGAGGTCCGAGAATGGAACCCTAAGGGACTCCAGTGTTGTTAGGTAGAAAGTTAGAGAGGGTTCCTGACATTTTACACATTGTTGTCTGCCTGTTAAGTAATTGCTGAACCACAGAAGGGCAGAAGGGAAAAGACCAAGAGTAGAGAGTTGTTGTAGGAGTGTTGGGTGGAAAATGATATCGAAAGCCTTGGATAGATTGAGAAATATAACAGATATTAGTAGTGTGGCATCCCTGGCTTTGTTGACTGTATCTGTAAAGGAGAGTAATGCAGTGGTTGTACTATGGGAGGGACTGAACCTGTGTCGAGTGGGGGTGAAGATATTATTTTGTAGGGTGTGATTAAGCAGTTTTTTATGTATGCATTTTTCTAATAGTTTTGATAGGGGAGAGAATATAGCGATGGGGCGATAATCTGAGATATCAAAGCATTTACCTCCTTTGTGCAGGGGGGATATTATGGATTTTTTCCAGAGGGAGGGGATGTAAGATTCTGAGATGGATTGGTTAATGAGAATACTGATAGGATAAGCTATGGTATCGTTGGCTATTTTTAAGTACTCTGGTGGGAGGTTGTCAACAGATAGAGAGCAAGATTTTTGTTTGAGAAGTAGCCTATGGATAACTTGATTGGGGACAGGTTGAACGTTTAGGGGGGGATATGTTGAGTTTGTTGTAACACTTGGGGTCATGGGAAAATAAAGGAGAGTATTGTGTGTTAGTTTGGGGAGGGCTGGGGTTGTGAGGAGAGTGAGAGATTGAGGGTTGGCGGAAGTATTGAGTAGATTGCGTATGCTCTCTATGAAGTGTGTATTGAAAGCTTCTGCTATTTGGGATGGGGTTTTATCAGTGGTAGGGATGGATTTTCTTTGGTTCCTTTGGTAAGGAGCTTAGCAATAGTATGCCATAATTTTTCTGGGTTATTTTTGTGGGAGGTTAACTGTTGGGAGAAGTAGAGTTTCTTATCTTTGTTTATCATTTTCTTTGCTTGGTTGAGTAGTAGTCTATAGTTTAGAAAGTTAATGTCATTTTTTTGCCATTTCTACCAGGCCTTGTCTCTTGTTACAAGAAGGTTTTTGGTGCTTTTGGTTAGCCAAGGGGCATGATTAGTTCTTACTCTCTTGCAGCTGAGTGGAGCTAAGCAATTGAGGGTTTCTAGGAATATTTTGTTGAAGTGGCTGACAGCTTCATCTAAAGGTAGATCTTTTGTTTGGACCAATTTATAGATTTTAGTATTGAATTAAATTGGCAGTGGTCAAATTTAGATAAAGTGAGTTAAGTTTTATAGTTGTGGTTTCTGATTATGGATAAGTGTTTGTTAGAGTGGAGGGTAGGGGGGATGAGGGTGTACTGTGTGAGGGATTATTGGTTATCTGGGTGGGGGGATTGTTGGAATGGGGTAGGCTTAGTGGAGTAGGCCCAGGGTTAGGTGGACGTCACCTGCTATTAAAAGTATAGTATGCAGTAAACTGTGTTTGGGAGGGTAGTGTTTACTTGAAATGAGTGAAAGTTTGGGTCTAAGGTTATGGGGAATAGTCAAAGTACTTTGTAGTGGAAACAGTGGGAGATGAAGGTGTTGTATAAAGAAGGAGAGATAGTAGTGAATGCGTATCTAAGTGTGTGTAATTAATACAGGAGGAGGTTAATGTTGGTCTGAGATGATGGGTGTTGGAATTGTATGATGTAAGGAGAGATAGTAGTAAAAGAAATGTAGTTATTAATAGAGTACTGAGCATGGTATGTGTGGTTGGTGGAAATGGAGTTAGTTAGGTATATAACACAAATGTATGTTAGTTTCTGAGGCAGGTGGATTGGTGAATCCAGAGGCTAGTCAAGGATGAAGGGCCCTGGTTGAAAGCAAATTACTTTAATCCACAGCATGGCTAGCTGAAAACTCCTCCCCCACCAAAAAGAGGGAATAAAAATTCTAATATATTTCAAACAAGTACATACTAGCCCAGCCCTTAATGTCAGAATTTAAGCTGAGAAAATGAAGATAACAGGTTACTTTCATCTACAGATTAGTTAGTCCTCCCACACGAGACAGTAAATATGGCAATGTATTTCACAAAAAAGCACACTAACCATTAATGCCAGACTTTAAATTGAGCAAATGAAGGGGAAAATCTGCATTTTTCCACAATATAGCTACCCCCACTAATCCAGTTACCTGCCATCATATTAAAAAAGAGTAAATCTTTCAATTGATTTCACACAAATGCACACTAGCCCTTAATTCCAGGCTTTAAACTGAGATAATAAAGAGGGCAAGTTACTTTCATCCACCAAACAGCTAGCACCCCCAGTGATTGCCTCTTCTAACATATTGAAAAGAGAAAGGGAGAGTAGAAATTCTTCTTTATTTCACTCAAATGAACACTTGGTCTCAAAGCCAGACTTTAAACTGAGCAACTGAAGAGAATAAATTGTTTAATCCACAGCACAGCTAGCCACCCCCAAAAGTAAAGAATAAATATTATAATGTATTTCAAATACATACTACACCCTAATGTGAAACATTAAACTTAGCAATGAAAAGATAATGCTGCATTCATCCATAGTACAGATAGACCCATGGAAAAAAGAAGGGAATAAATACAAATTATTTCACACAGATACACATGATCCAAACCGTTAATGTCATATTTTGAACTAAGCAAATGAAGAAGACAAGTTAATTGTGTCCACAGCACAGGAAACCCTCCCCCAAAAAGATAGTAAATATTTCTATTTATTTCACAAAATGTGCAGTAGCCCTTAAACTGAGAAGATGAAGAAGGAGAAAATAGACAAAAGCACTTAAAGTCAGGGTTTAAGCAAAGCAATTTAAGAGGGACATTTATTCCCATTATCAGCATAGCTAAACACCCCGAAAAACAGAAAACAATATTCCAATTTATTCCACAAATCAGCACCAGACCCCAGTGCCCTATACATATGAAGAGCAAATGTCACTTTCTTCCTCTGCACAGCAAGCCACCCCAAGATAATAGAGAAGATTCCAGTTCCTTTCATTCATGTTCAGATTACCATAACTACTACTGACTAAAAAAGGCATTATACATATTCCACATTATTTTTCAGAAATGAATGCTAGTGACTAATTCCAAACTTTAATCTCTGAGTAAATAAAGAGTGAGAGTTGCTTTCATCCACAGTGGAGCTAGTCACCCCCCCAAAAAAATAGAAAATATTCCAGTTTATTTCATATACATGCACATAACTGAACACTTAACACATAAATGGCAGAATAAATATTCCAAGTTATTTAAAAGGAAAACACAGTAATCTCTAATGCCAAACTTTAATCTGAGTAAATGAAGAGTAGAACTTGCTTTAATCCACATCAGAGCTAACCCCTCAAAAAATAATAGTTCATGAAAATGCACATTAACACAGTCCTTTGTGCCAGTGTGTAAACTGAGCAAAGAAGGCAATTTATTTTCATCCACAGCATACACCCCAAAAATGAATAAATATTTCAACTTTTTCCCACAAATGCAGACTAACCAATAATGCCACACTTTAAACTCAGCAAACAAAGAGGACATGTTACTTTCATCCAAATAACAGCTAGCCACTTCCCAGTAAATAAACAATGAATAAACATTTCGATTTGTTTCACATAAATGCACACATGCTTAGTCTTTCATGGCAGACATTAAACTGAGCAAATGAAAAGGGCAAATTACTTTCCCTCATGCATAGCTAATCCCCATTTTAAAAAGAGAGAATAAGTATTCAAATACATTTCACATAAATGCACAGTATCTGTTAATGTCAGGCTTTAAACAGAGCAAATGAAGAAAACAAGTTACTTTCATCCTCTGCATAACTAGCTGCCACGCCCAGAAAAATAAGGAATACATATTCTAATTTATGTCACACAGATGCATACTAGCCCAGCACTTAAAGTCAAACTTTAAACTGAGGAAATGAAGAGGGCAAGTTACTTTCATTACAGCACAGCTAGCCCTCCCCAAAAAGAGACAACATCAGGCAGTGCCGCCTAATTGGGTTTAAACTATTCCTGGCTCCACAAAGTCTGATCTTCACTTTTTCCATTAGAACTGCTCTATCTCTCAAATTAAACACCATATTCTCATTCTAAGGCCCCTCACTGGTCCAAATAAGTAATTTTACAAGTTAGCACTAATAAACAATAAGTACTACTTACTCTTATACTCTCTATGATTACCTTGTCCCCTATTGGTCCATTTTAATTCAGTTCCCTATATTACTCTAGCATGTCCAAAGGTCAGTCAATGGTTTCCTCTCCAGTCCAGCTGGTGAATCGGGAAATTTTGAGGCATGTACACAGACAACCCTCTCCTCCTCCAAACAGGTTCAAATATATGTGAGAGATGCAACCATATAGCCAAACTGGAGGCTGAGCGCTCTCATCTCAAAACTGGTGTAACCAATCAGGAGGAGAAGGTAACCTCACACAACACAAATCCAGTATCACATAGTCCCATCACAACAGCAAACCAAACACATAAAAACACAAAAACATACTCAGAGGCTCTAAATAAAAATCTACCTAAGCAACAGAGACTTCCAAAGCAGACATCCAAGCAAACACTACCCCAAAACAAAACACGTACAACACATAGCACACAAAGTCAGTGTGCCAAGCAGTCACAGCCCTTAAGGCTGAATAACACACCTGATACACTTGTAATAGGTGACTTGATTGTCAGACACACTGACGTCCCACTCACCAGGCTGAATAAAGAGAAGGTCACAGTCAGCTGCCTGTCAGGCACTAGGATCTGCCACAGAACGCAAGCACTCAGGTCACTCCAAAGCAAATACAAATATGACTCAATCATTGTACATGCTGGCGTGAATGACCTGAGACGTACCTCCCTCGACTACATGAAAAGAGACATAGAGGAGCTCTCTGATCATGTAGCCCAGGCCGGTATGACCCTGACCTTGAGCAGCATCTTACCCTCACCTAGAATGATGCCACAGTATAAAGACAAAATGATCGATTTTAACAATTGGCTAAAATGTTGGTGTCATTCAAAGGGGATCCAGTGTCTGTCAGCCTGAGATGACATGCTCGACATGCCATGTTGCTTTACTAGGGACGGCTTGCACCTGTCACCCCTGGGCTTTTGGATATTGGCAAAGGCTCTTGCCACCCCCATAGTGCCTTTTTTAGGCAAGGCTCAAAAGTCAAACCCACCTCCATAGACAGCACAAGGAACAAGAAACTAAGGGTAATGCTGCTAAATGCCAGAAGTCTTAACCTCAAGATGCATGCACTCGAAGCTCTCCTCAGTATGGAGAACATCGATATCTGTGCAGTGACAGAAACCTGGTTCAAGACTCCAGAGAGCACCCCAGCACTACCAGGTTAAACCTCATATCATGCTTTTCGGCCCCAAAACCCGGACCGAACCACAAAAGAAGGGGGAGTTTCCATATTTATCAAGGATATTCACACCTCCGGGTTAGTGGCATTGCACAAAGTATCGGAGACCATCCATGTGCAACTGACACTGGGCAAGACTGCTTTTCAGTTTATAGCATCCTACAGACCACCCTTTCAAAGTCAGGAATCCCACTTGGCTTTCCTGAAAACATTGGAGAACATGAAGATCTCTCCGAACACCATTATATTGGGTGACTTCAACTACCCAAACATAGACTGGGAGCATTACTCAAGCCCCAGCACTTTAGCCCAAAGGTTCCTGGAATTTATAAATTCAAATGCTATGGAACAACTAGTCACCAATCCCACAAGAGGGGAAAACATACTAGATCTGATCATTACCAACATGGGGACTCTATGCTCCATACCAGAAGTATATCCCTCATTGGTAAGATCAGACCATAAATTAATTTCACTGGATATCCACATCCCAACCCCACCCCCAGCCCAGAAAAACCACAGTGAAAAAACTTCTCAAAAGCGAACTTCACACTTCTCAAAACCGAAGTGGAATCCTTCAAGGCCCCAGGGCCAGTGGAAACTACTTCTCAAACTGCAGAATCATATATAAACGCATTCTACGGACATCTCCAGGAATGCATGGATCATGCTATCCCAAACAAAATCAAGACCCAGTCATCCAAAGGCAGGCGTCCAGTCTGGTGGACCCCAGCCATAAATAAACTGTGCAACAGAAGGAGGAAGCTACTACATGATAGAGCAAAATCCCTAAAAGAGAAGGCATCTCTGATCAGTACTAGCAAAAAATTATGATCCCTCATTGAATCCTCCAAGGCCAGCTTTGAGAGAAAAATTGCACAGGACACTAAAGACAATCATAAGGCTTTTTTCAGTTATGTTAGGAACCTGGGATGCAACTCCCAGACTTGTTCTGAGTTGATTCTAAGCGACAAAAAATACACTGAACCCACAGACATCACCAATATCCTGGCAGACAGGTTCAGTGCAAACTTCTCCACCCCCCCCAAAAGAGCAAGTATCTATCCCAGCAGAGTGCAGCCTCCCAAACATCTCTGATGCTCAGGTGAAGGCCGCCCTCTCCAAAGCAAAAAACACTGCTTCCATGGGACAAGATGGCATCCCGGGTTGTGTCCTACATGAACTCCAAGAAGAACTAATCCCTCAAGTAAAACTGCTGTACAATCTCAGCCTCACTACAGGATATGTGCCCAAAGAATGGCGTACAGCAACAGTGGTCCCACTCCACAAAGGTGGCGCCTCTGTGGACCCTGGAAACTATCGCCCCATAAGCCTGACTAGCCTAGTCTGCAAGGCTATGGAGAGGATCATCATGGAACTCATAAACAAAGACAATGAGGACCTACAGACACTAGATCCTACCAAATTTGGCTTTGTCAAGGGCAGATCCTGCCTTTTGAACCTGGTCGACTTCTTCGAAACAGTCACCAAGGCCATAGATGAAGGGAAGGTAGTCCACACAGCCTATCTGGACCTCACAAAGGCATTTGACACAATACCCCACTTGGGCATCATAGATAAGCTATCCAGCCTAAATATAAACCTCTATGTCACAAGATGGGTCGCAAACTGGCTCAAAGACAGAACCCACAGAGTCAGAGTTGCTGGAGCCATGTCAGACTCGAAACCGTACACAAGTGGTGTCCCACAAGGTTCTGTCCTGGGACCTCTCTTGTTCGGTATTTACTTTTCTGAGGTACAGGCCAACATGGGAGGACTATGGCTCACCAAGTTCGCAGATGACTGCAAACTGGGTGCCATAATCGACTCTCCAGCTGACACAAACATCCTTCAAAAGGTCTCAGAGATGGATAACTGGTGCCAGAGCCATGGTCTAAAGCTAAATGCCAAAAAGTGTATAGTCATACCCTTTGGTAAAAACAATGTGCCCACAAATTACCACATAGGTGGTAACCCATTAAGTACAGAGAAAGTAATTAGGGATCTGGGGACCTAAGTTGATAGCAATCTCTCCTTTGACAACCACATTGCCAAAGTGGTTAGAAAGACCTTCTACATCGCCCACCTCATCATGCAAGGATTCCCATCTAGATCAAGAGAGGTAATCGTGCCCTTTATTCATCCCTCATCAGGCCCATCATAGAATACAATGCCCCCTTTGGGATGTACCTTACCCGACACCTGCAGCAATTAGAAAGACCCCAAAAGTACCTCACCAGGAGGATCAAGGGACTCAAACAGATGCCATATGCTGCTCGGTTAAAAAAACTCCAGCTCTACTCAGTTGCATACTGCCTACTTCGAGGCGATCTATGCCTGACATATAAAGCTCTGTCCAACCCAGAATTAATGGACATGCTCCACCTCAGTAAATCCAAATCCCTTAGAGCCACGCGCTCGAGGGACTTGAACCTCAGCACAGAAATAAATAGAACATGCTGGAGGGACATATTCATAACCCAGAGGCTCCCTTCGCTCTGGAATAGAATTCCAATTCATGTTAGGCAGAGCACCTCACTGACTCTCGTCAAGAAGAATCTTGATGAGTGGATGGAGGATCGTAGGTTTGTCCCAGGGATTACTTCCGTGTCACTATTAGACAGGCACAGTAAACTAAACTTTAAAAAGGGCATAGTATACTCAAATCAAGGGGTGGTGTAAGCGAAACACAATTAGGCTAGGTTTATAAATGCCCCAAGGCAGATAGCCTAGTATGAACCTATGAACCTATGAACCTATGAAATATGCCAACTTATTTCACAAAATGCACACTAGCTATGAATGACAGACTTTAAATGGAGCAAATGAAGTGGACAAACTGCTTTTAACCTCAGCACAGTTACCCTTATCTCAAGTTGCTTGCCAGCATATTAAAAAAGAGTGAATCTTCCAATTAATTTCTACATCAGCCCTTAATGCCAGAATGTAAACTGAGCAAATGAAGAGGGCAATTTACTTTAATCTACAGTACAGATAACCTTCCGCAAAAGAGAAAGAGCAACTACTTCAATGTATTTCATAAATATGTACTCTAGCCATTAATATCAGACTTTAAACTTAACAAATGAGGAGGGTGCACTACTTTCATTGACAGGACAGGTAGCACTTCCACAGTGATTGCCTCTACCAGAGTACCTAAAATAAAGAGTGAACGAGAATAAATATTCTACTTTATTTAACACAAATGAAAACTATGCTCCAATGCCAGACTTAAAAATGAACAAATGAAGAGAATAATTTACTTTTACCCACAGCACAGCTAGCACTCCTTTCCAATGCAAATTACTTTCATCCACAGCAAACTAACCTCCTTAGTGGTTATTTCTGCCAGGATACTGAAAAAGAGAAAGTAAATATTCCAATGTATTTCAAACAGATGAAAAACTATAGACCCTAATCAAAGACTTTAAACTGAACACATAAAGAGTACAAGTCACTTTCAATCACTTTCATGAACAGCATAGCTAGCAACTCCCCCAAAACAGTGAATGGATATTCTGCTTGATTTCACACAAATGAGTACTAACCCCTAATGTCTGACACTAAACTAAACGAATTTAGATGGCAAGTTGTCTTCATCTACAACATAGCTTGATACCAAACAGAAAATAGTTTGATTCATTTCATGTAAGTGCAGATTAGGTTAGTGCTGATGCCAAAAACACAGAATAAATATTTCAAGTTATTATACAGAAATGCACACCAGAATTTAATGGCAAACATAAATCTAAGTAAATCACAAACACACAATCCGCAGTACAACTAGCCACCCCAGACAGAGAATATTCCAGTGTATTCTATACAGATGTTTACTAGTCTAGCCCTTAATGACAGATTTTAACCTAAGCAAATTAAGAAGGCAAGTTTTAAAACAACAATGGCAAACAAATTGGATAAGCTGTGACATGGATGCAAGGTAACCTCTAGCAAACCCAGTACCAAGGTTCGAATAATTAAAAAAACACAGTTTATTAAAACATTGAACCTAAGCATTTTCATCTAAACTTAACAAGATTTCTTCAGATACTCAACGATGTTCATTAAGGGATTTTAAAAATGTCAAAAGGTCACATGCTTTTCTCCTCCAAAACTTTTAAAGGACCAACATCTACATGTTATGATTCTAATAAATGCAAAAAGTACCATTAACTGAATATTTTTTTGTTAAATGGTTAAAACTGTGCAGCATAAGAACATTGCAATACATCTTCTTAAAATCAGTACAAAAATAAATAAATAAATTAATAAAACTGTCCATAAAGTAGGTGAAATGCAGCTTGAAATTATCAGCATTGTTGGGTTTTGAGTTTAAGTAAAGAGACAATGGGTAAAACATAGTTCAAATCCAGGGCTGCCTGCATTAAGCCATATTTACCACATAAGTTCTTTTGTTTCAAACATTAGACCCACACTCTTCCTCTAGAAGTTTGTGGTAAATGTTCTAAAATTGCAAATTTAAAGTTGTGTTCTGGGTGTTCTGCAATATGCTTAGAAAGGGCATTAATGCTACTATTCTTTCTGATTTTATATAAATGTTCGTAAATTCTTTGCTTCAGCATTCTTTCAGACTTGCCTATATAAAAACATGTGCATGACTGACTTATTGCAGTACTGGCAACACCTTTTTGTCGTGCAATCATAATTACCTGTGATCTGTACAAGTTGCCTGTTGACTTTAATATTTTCATAATAAAGAATATTCTTGCAATAGTTGCAGTGCCCACATTTTCTCATAACTGTTTTCCCCATTTTTTTTACTTTGTTTTATGACAGGGGAATGTATTAAAGCCTACACGATTTTTTTTTTGTGTACGCATCATGGTGCAATCCATACAAAAGCGTGAATAGACAAAGAAAGTTCTGTGTAATGCAAATTACCTTATAATCAGGTGAATCTTGTGCAAATGACCCAAGTGGAGCAATCCAACAAGCAGAAAGGCATCTATGCAGACTTTGTGTCCATGTCTGTAGTGTACACAGCAATTTTCTGCATATAGGTGTGTAGAGAGAAAGAAGGGGATGTAAAAGTCCACAAATATGGACATAACTTCCCTGAAATGCTTAGATCATGTACATTGATGTGTGACAAATGCATTGTGTATGTCTGAAGGGAATATGTAAAAATAATCCCCAGGATTCATGAAGCTTGCGCCAGGTGCCAGAGTAGCGTCGCCGATCTAGTGCCAAATATGGCCACCGAGCGATTCAGATACGAGCTGTTTCCATGTGCACTACCAGCGTAAGCCAGAGCTGTGCAGCTCCCAGTGCATGTATGCTAATTACCCCATGCGCAGCAGTGTAGCATGCAAATGAAGGTATATAGCGATTCACGAAGTGGTGCAGGCATAGCATAAGCATGAAGAAATGTAAACCAAAAAAAGGTTTACATTTTTTCAAACATAAAATCGGAGCCATAAAAGTGGACCAAACTTAATGTATTATAATGTTAATATATGCCAGTGACTAAATACATAGCCAATGGCATAAAAAACATGCACAGCACATAAAAAATAACATTTAATGTCATGTCCACACTAACGCAAAGTAAAACCCCAGTGCATCTGTGTGCAAAATGGATCACAAGGAAAATATATTTAGATGTCATAAAACTGCAATGTAACACAATTCATGAATTCCCCATAATAGTCAATGGCACGCATGGTACACCACAACCATGGCGCAAGGGTTGCTAAGGGTCTGTGACAGTGTTCTGTGTGGTAACTAGGAATTAGTAGTCAATGCCATGCAAATAAGTCAAGTAATACTGAATCGCAAATGCCCCACTGACATAAGGATGTACCACATGGCGTAGCAGTACAACACCGAGGAGTGGCCTAGGAGTAAACATGACATCAAGAGAGGGGTGCGCCACCGTAGCTGTAAGCACATTGGATCATTGCTGATCTGGGTTGCCTGTTGCTAAGCAAAGCTGCAGGATAGGGGTGTGGAAGTATCCATAGCTTTGCTTAGCAGTGAGCACACAAGGTAACCAAAAGTGCATGTGAACGTGGATGAAAACGCGCTCAAAACCTGGTAAACGGCTGTGCGCTGCATGCACCACAGCTGAAACAGGAAGGGTACGGGAAGACAATAAGGAAATGCTGCAGCATGGTAATTGGAGTGCAAATGAGTAATTAACACCTAGGAACTTACAGTGGGCCATTGATAACAGCTAACAAGGCTGCTAGCAGCTACCTGCAGAACAGGAAAGGGGAGGTGTCATGCAGCAAAGAAAGGAGAGCTGTCACAGCAGAACAAAGCAAACTTGCAGTAGATCAGCTACATAACACATTTCCCAACACAATCTTGGGTTGTAAAAGTACAAAACAAGAAAGCCAGCAGCTGGATGCATGCCTGACAATGGGAGGGGAATTGAGTTGAAAATTGAATTAAAGGGCAATAGATGAATCACGGCAGCCAAGTGTAAGTCAACACCAAAGGCCCCACAATAGCAGTACCTGCTGTAAAACCAATAATTAAGATACCCCACAGTTGGAATTGCACAAACACACCCAATTACACCAGCATCAACCATTGCACAATAGTATAAGGTGTGAAAGCCCCACACACACACTTGTGTATTCCCAGACACGCTGCACCATTGGTGTATACAGTCGGGGAACTTTTAATATGTACATGTTAGGGGCTGCCATAGCTTTGATTCACCAGCATGTGTTGGAGACTGATGGAGGTGTGGAGGATGATGCTGACAACCATCTCAGGCACTGGAGGAGGAGAAGAGTGTTCAGACCCAGGGTAACCTACCAGGGGCTACATGATCTGGAGATAGTAGAGCATTACAGGGTGGGCAGGGACATCATACAGCAGCTTGTTGAGCTGTGCTGGCCTCACCTCAGAGCTGGGAGTAACAGAGGGGAACCCATCCCAGTGGACACAAAGGTATGTGTAAGCTTGAGAATACTAGATACAGGTACCTTCCAAAGGCCAACTGGGGATATCATGGGGATTTCACAGGCATCAGCATCCAAGGTACTCCACCAGTTCCTGGATGCCATGTTACCACATGCCAGTGAGCACATATACTTTGCCCAAATTCAGGAGGAGTTGGGCAGCAATATGCAGCTCTTCCACCATGTGGCAGACTACCCAGAGGTACTGGGTGTAATAGACTGCACGCGCATACACATCAAGTCACCACCCGGTGAGCAGGGTAGGCACTAAATAAACCTCAAGGGATACCCCTTCATCAACTGCCAGGTCATGTGCAATGCCCAGGGCATTATCATGGATGTGTGTGCTGGCAGCCCTGGAAGCTATCACAACTCCCACATCTGGCATGCCTCACAGCTGTATCAGGTATTTGCCAGGGGGGACATCCCATATGGCCACCTGGTGGGAGATGCTGGCTATGCACTGGAACCGTGGATGATGACTCCCATCAGAAATGCACGCACAGCCACGCATGAACACTATAATGAGGCACACGCAGAAACCAGAATCATCATAGAGCACGTGTTTGGGATGCTGAAATCATGGTTCCATTGCTTGGACATATCTGGTGGAGCCTTGCAGTACTCTCCAGGCACGTGTGCCCACATATTCATAGTATGTGCCATGCTACACAATATGATCCTGCGAAAACAGCTGCAGCAGGGACAGAATGTTGAAGGCCCTCACAGCCCACCACCATTGACAAGGGACCCACAGGCACAGAGGGACTCAGACCATGAACACCCTGTGTTAGCCCCAGTAGGCAGACAGAGGCATGCCTAGTATGCCCATGCCTTGGCAAGGAGGGAACATATAGCACACACACTGACAGTGTAGGTACTTATGGACTGACACCCTTCTCCACCTGCACACACAGCAAACATGGATGGCACGCACACGACCACCTGTAAATTGTCAAGTATAGGTGGTCTACAGTGTGCATCCTACATAGGTAGCCCTCAACTATTGTACACACAACCGCCATTGGCACAAGGTAAGTCAATACCTGAACAGTAAATTAAGCTATCAGCATGTGTCCATACTGTATGTAGAGGTTCACAGATACATAGGTAGGTACATGCCCAACTGCCCGAGGCCACTCATAAGCATAGGCAAAAAGTGTCTGCTGTCGCCACCCCATCGATTAATTAACTGTCCCTCTGTGTAGCAGAGTCAATTGCAGGATCCATGGGGTGTATCCACTGTTCCCCACCTACTCTGCAAGGATTCCCTGGAGTGTTAGTGAGGGGTTTTGTATAATGTAATCAGGGATGTAGTTCCAAATAATTGGGAGTATCCCTGACAGGAATCTTCTCAGATGTTTACATGTTACATAGTATACCTTAAACACAGCTTGCATATATAGGTAATATTCCACAGAATAATAAACATGTGGAACACACAACCACTGAAATGTGCATTAATCACCCTTAAATTACCAGTGCCTGCTCTGAGAGGTAAAATACCACTGCCAGGATTAAAACACGCAACCATGTACACAGTCTACACAATAACATACCACTAAGCTACCTGAGATGTACCAATGGCAGTTGTGTATACTGACAGGATAAAACACAAAAGGTAGGAATGTGTGGAAATAGGACAGACCAGCATGTACCCAATGAAAGGTGTATATTATATATATATATATATATATATATATATATATATATATATATATATCAATCATCATATATAGAGAGAAAGAGGGAGAGAGAGAGATATATGTTGATATATGGGGATATACATATATATGTAGATATATAAATAGGTTAACAATATCTACATAACCATGGAGGTACATATAAATGGGATACCTTACCACATACCGACTGCTTGACATACCGACACGTGTAATCCTGAGGCTTAAGGTCTGAAAGAACTCAGTACCGAAACACCAGATGCATGAGGTTTAAAATCACGTTGTTAAGGGACAGTTAGTCAGTGCTTCTGGTGTTGCGATTCAGGTAGGTTACTGTGTGTAAGTGTGTTTCTGAGGGCTGTAGTGTGTGTAAGTGTGCGTTCTGAGTGTGGTGTGTGTTCTTGGAGGACTGTAATGTGTGGGTGTGGTTTAGCTTTGTGCATCTGTTTGCATGATCTAGGAGGTAGAATATTAAAGTAGGGGGGTGTGGGGGGTGCAGACACCTACATGGGGGGTGTAGGGGGGCTTGCCCACCTGCACATACGTAGTGTATGATGGTTTGTTTGGATGTGGTGGGTAGCAGTGTGTCTGTGTGTGTGTGTGTGTGTGTGTGTGTGTGTGTGTGTGTGTGTGCGCGTGTGTGTGTTCTATGGTCATGTTACTTTCGCGAGTTACTGTCGCTGTCGGTAATGTGGGGTATGGGAGTCTGGGCCTGGTACTGTGGGCGTCAGAACTGTGTGATTCAGGATTCTGTAGGTATCCCATATACAGCGGTTGAAGTGTTCATATATGAGTATAACATGGCCCATAGCAATCACACATTCCGCCAAGACCAACCTTTATGAACAAAGGATATGAGAGTATATGCCTATACACTATTACAAATATGTGCTATGGACATGAGCCAATGATAGTGTTACCACCTGTCCCACTTTGAGAGGGACAGTCCCTCTTTGGTTGGTTGTGTCCTGACCAAATATATTAAACGTGGCAAATGTCATGGGATTGTAGGACATAATTATGTCCCATATGTAATGTAATAGTTGCATACAATAGTTTTTTCTGTATCTAAAATACATACCTGTTACAAGAAACAGGATAAGCAACTAAACTGCTACAAGAATAAGCTTATATTTAATCAAGAAAGGAAAGTTCCATCCCTTGTACTGTGGGTTTGTGTCGGCCTGTAAAATCTGATGTGTGTCCCAAAAATGTCCCTCTATGACCATATGAAAAGCTGGCAACCCTAGCCAAAGAGGGTCAGTCACCAACACAACTACAATGACTGCAAATACCTATGACAGAAATACACAGCTTTCATGTAGCAACACTTTATTACATTCTGATGTATTGCCGAAAGGATTCAAGGACTAACATCACCTGCATGCTATACAGGAACCACTTAACAGTGCCTTAATGAATCAGCCTGCAATTACCATAGTATTAGTCCACTAAAGGATAGGTGTTCAAATAGAGAAGGAACCCTCACACACATATCAATTATGTATAAAAGCAGTTCCTACACACCTGCATCTGCTATGCACACCCACCAACATCACCCCCACACCCAAACAAATTACAATACAAACTGTAATAACATCACAAATCATATACTCACTGTACAACATCTGCAGAAGCCTTAACATACTATGTTAGAGACACACTAACATGGCCCTATGTGTTGCTGTTATACAATGGAACAGCTGCTGATGTTACAGGGTTTGTTTGCACTAATCCAATTTCAGAGGGTTGTGTGTATACTGGGATGTGTTACCAATTACTGAGTAACAGCACAGTATGATACACATGTACACCAAATCAAGGATGTCTGGTCAGCGCAATGTAAACCACATAACAGTTCATGCATAGCCATACAGCCTTGAGCTGCCCAAACATCCTTGCCAGACTTAAACATCTGCAGAAGTATCAGGTAAAAACAAACTCTGCATAAGTAGCAATGTTCTGAAATATAACAGCTGTACTCACATGTAGAACAAAATCGTCTAGCCATTACACACAATCTACGGGAGTCATGAAGCTAATATATCTCTGTCTGTCTCCATATAGCTGTTGAAATACATCACAAATAACACATCCAGGCCATCTTCCTCAAAAGTAAGGCAAACAGACAACGCCCAAAAGGAGTACTCAGTTATACACCACTGTTGCCATGGTATCGGCTAATGGAGTAGCTGCACAGCTGATGTGCATCTAATTAACTACTTTGGAACACCAATTGGTGGTCAAGATACCACATGTTACTGATATTTAACTAGAAAAGGATGGCTTATCACACATTCAAACCATCTGTATATACCAGCAGAACGTTACAAAGAAGATTGAAACACAAACTGAAAAGGATTGAATCAACAGTCAATGACACCTCAGGTTCCTAATAAGGTATGTAGAACACTCAGTATATCTGTGTATTTAGTACCTGTTCTGTAATATTTAAAGTGCATGCAATCCATATAGTGGAAACAGTTATCTTGTAGTGATGTATTGTTGAGCATAGTAACGCTTGTAGTATTTATGTGTGTACTGCTGTAGGTCACAAGGCAAACACTGCATACACCACAAGGGATGTTATATAAGGGCTTTGAACACAAATATTCCTCACCAGCCACTGTCAGTGGCAGGGCTGGTCCAACAAGTATGGGGATAGTATATGTTGTTATATTGTAACAGTAGCCATATGTATGGGTGTATTACTGAGAATAACATATTGAAGGTTGGCTCACTGTGAAATTATGATTTGCATTGTGGGATAGTGTGCCAATAACGGTGTAATGTACAGTATTGTAGGCAGATATGTATTACAAGTTACATAGCATTACTGTTATGTTAGGCAAACATTAGTTATGTCTATTGGCATTTACAATACACAATAACAGGATACATGTGACTTGTAATCACCCGACAGTTTATCAGCATGATAGCAAAGTAAAATGGAAGAGCTAGTTAACTATCCATGCACATAAGACATGTAATAAGTGCAAAGGTAGGTACTAGGCTGTCTTACCAAGGGTATTTATAAGCATAGCTAGAGTGTGTTGGCTTTTTGCACCCCCATAGGTTAGTTCCATGTGCCTCTGAATGGCGGAGCCATTAGTTTCCTGTGACTCTGTCCAGCAGAGCCACTGCAGTGATCCCCAGGGTACATGTCTGTCTCCCATCCACATGTCAATGTTTCCCTTGAAGAGTGCGAGTGAGGGTCCCTGCCTGATGTATATTGGAATCATGCTCCAAAGCATGGGGAGTGTCCGGTTCAGAAATCTATCTGTCCAGCACATCCTAGTCATCATTGTGGTTAGGTGTATATCCCTAGAGCATGTGGCTCTTAGGGGCTTCTGTTTAGGTGGAGCATATCCAGCAATACTGGGTTGGATATGGGCCTTGTATGTCAAGCAGAGATTACCTGTGAGTATGCGGTATGCAACCGAGTACAGCTGGAGTTTCTTAGGTTGGGCTGCATAGGTCATCTGTTTGAGGTCAGTAATCCTCTTGGTGTGGTACTGTTGTGGTCTTCCAAGCTGTTGCAGTTGTCTTGTAAGGTATATCCCAAATGGGGTGTTGTATCCTTTAATGAGTCTAATAAGTCATGAGTAGAGAGGCACAATGGCCTCCTTTGATCTGGATGCGAACCCATTAGAGATTAGGGGGAGTCACGTAGAAGGATATTCTAACCACTTTGTCATTATGGGTATCAAAGGAGATATTGCTATCTACTGGGGCTCCCAGATCTCTTATTACCTGTATTGTATGTAGGGGACTAGCACCTATGTGGTAGTCTGCGGCTAATTAGTTATATCCAAAGGGGATGACTATGCACTTTTTGGCATTCAACTTGAGGCCATGATATTGACACCAGGTATCCATCTCAGTGCAACCCTTCCAGAGGGTGTCTGTAACAGCTGGGGAAAAATGATGTCCCCTAGTTTGCAGTCATCTGCAAACCTTTCAGCCAAAGCCCTCCTGTGCTTGACTGTACGTCAGTGAATTATATACCGAACATGAGGGGTCCTAGGGCTGAGCCCTGGGGGAAGCCACTTGTAACTGGTATACAGTCGGACCTAGGGTATGCAACTCCCACTGTGTGGGTTCTGTCCGTGAGCCACTTTGCAAACCATCACATGATGTAGGGGTTAATGTTCAGGTGGATGGGTATGTTGATAATACCAGAATGAGGAATGGTGCTGAAAGCCTTTGAGAGATCTAAGTAGGCTGTGTGGACCTCCTTACCCTCATCTAATGCCTTGGTATCTTTTTTCAAGAAGTCCACCAGGTTTAGGAGGCATGGTCTGCCCTTAAGAAAGCCAAACTGGGAAGGGTCAAAGGTTTGGAGGTACCCAATGTCTCTGTGACTGAGATCCATGATGTGCTCCATAGCCTTGCAGACTAGGCTAGTCAGGCCTATAGGGAAATAGGTCCTGTGGTCCATTGTGGCGCCACCTTTGTGGAGTGGTATAACTGTTGCTGTGCACCATTCAGGGGGCACTAAGCCCAATGCGAGGATATTATTGAACATGGTGCATAGGTGGGGAGCCAGTACGTTCTGAAGTTCGTGTAAAATGCAGCCTGGGATGTTGTCCGGTCCCATGGATGCTGTAATATTGGCTTTAGAGTCTGCAACTTTGAGAGATAGAGGGGAACGTAGCACTGAACCTATCTGCCAGGATGTTGGCAATATCAGCTGGTTCTGTAATGTTTGTGCCTTTGTGCTGTAACTCAGAGAAGATCTGGGTGTTGACATTGAGATATTTGACATAGCTATAAAATGCTTTGTGGATGTTGTTGGAATTAGTGGCGGTTTTGTTTTCATAGCTAGCTTTGGAGAATCTTATAAGGGATCTCACCTTCTTATTGAGGCTGACCAGGGAGCTCCTCCACATATGGGATTGTACTCTCTTTTGCAACAGAGTATTCCTCCTGTAGTACAGTTTGTTTATGGCAGGGGACCACCAGATTGGTTTCCTTAATTAGGAGTACAGCATCTTGGTTTTGTTTAGGATAGCACAATCCATGCACTCATCTAAGGGCTTATAGAGTGCATTTGTGTAAGACTCAGCAGTTGTAACAGTATTGTCCATCTGCATGGGTGTCATGACGTTCACCACGTCTGTCTTAAGAAGCATAAAGTTGGCTTTGAAGACATATTATACTGTGGTTCCCTTAATGAGGGGTTGGGGCGGGATGTGGATATCAATGATGTTCAGCTCATGGTCCGATTGGACCAACGAGGAGTTGACTTCAGGTGTGGGACACTGGTCACTCATGTTGGTAATGCCTAGGTCTAGGATATTGTTGCCCCTGGTGGGTGTGTGGATATGTTGATCCAGGGCATTGATGTTTATGAATTCCAGAAAGCATTGAGCTAATGAGTTGGTACATGAGTAGTTTTCTCAGTTAATGTTAAGGTAAATTCAGTGAGACTATGTGATGAGTGTGGTGTGTTGCGAATGTTTACCTTCTCCACATGACTGTCAGGGTCAGGCTTGGTTGGAGAGAGCTTTACCTTCAGTTTGGCTAGATAAGTGCATCTCTCACAGGTTGTAGTTTTGGGTGGTAGGTGGAGAGGGTTGTCTGTGTACATGGGGCAATGTGTACATTGCCTCAAGATGTCCAGATTCATCAGATAGACAGGAGATAACACTGGCAGTTGACCCTTGGACATGCCTGAATATAAAACTAATTTCCCCTAGATAAGTGAGGAAAGTGAGTACCAGAGCTATTTTACTCTAAGCAAGTGAGAAAAGTATGTACAAAACCCGTTTACCTCTAGGTAATGAGGAAGATTGAGTGCTATAGTAATTAGTAGCTTACATAATGCTTACAAGTTCTGAACAAGTGCTGGGCATGAATAAACAATCCAGATAGGGTCTTGGATAACATAAACACACTGCCCCCCCCTCCCAAAAGGTACACAATCATATATCCATGTACACCACAGGCCCCCTGTACCCAAAACTATGCAGGTACATGCTGCACTCAGGCTGCATGGGACCTGTCTACATCACAGGTTGTATCATACACATATGGCAAAACAATATGCTCTCCACATACACACAATGTAAAACATATCTCCATGTCAGGCTGTGTACACACTGAATGGTGAACACCAGCAGGTATCACAACCCACAAAGGGGGAGACGCCACCGATAATGGGAAGTACTGCACTACTACCCTGCTGAGCCTGATCTGAAAGGCCATGAACCTTTATCAAATAATTGATGTCAGCAGTACAGATGTAGATGACAGTAAGGTTGATTTCAAACTGCATATCATAACCTTGTCAGGTCATAGAACATCATCACCCACACACTCAGTATACTAGAAGTACATTCCTATGTCACAGGAGTGTTTTGCAACGGGACTGCTGACAGAACCAACACTACAGAAGGTGTCTGAATAATACATGTTCATCACACCAGTGGCAGATACAGTAAGACAGGGTTAATTAATTGTATTCCCCCTCATTGTAGTCCATACCTCACAGACAAACAGAAGGCATCTGCCTATTGAAGTATGTGAATGACTATGACCTAGGAGCAATAGCCGACTCAAGAGTGTTGTAGACAACATACAGAAGGGGCTTTGTGGGTGAGGTGTGTGTGACATATGGCCAGAATCTGACCGCTACATATTGCATTGTCACACCTATGTCAATAACCCTATACCCATGAACTACCACCTAGGCAGCAGTCAATATAATGGACACTTGTGTGTAAGGGATGCAGCTGGGCAGTTGTCTTTCCTGTGATAGCTACATCACCACACCTGTCAGGTAGTCATATATGGCAACTCTAAAAATGACAGGGTGCCATCCATGAATATAGAGATTATTGTCCAGCCATACACAACACTCAAGTGACCCATATCAGATCACATATTTCCTTTAAGGGGTAGTGGACATGTGCAGATGGCCTTCACCAGCCTTCCCATTCCTCATCTCCACTATGCAGCATGATGCATACCCTGAATAAATCCATGTCCAACCCAGTGATGTTGGACATGCTAAACATACAGATCCTGATCTCAAACACATACTTCATGGACATCCACCTTCCACATGCTGGACAGATCCTTGTCACATACACTTTACATAGTCCTGCCATACTAAGCATTCCTGTCTGTCAAAGCTGCACATCGCTCCCCTCTCAGACATGGTGTGATGACCGTATGGTAAATGTATCATTAACCTTGTGGATCAGTTATGTGGCACTGTTGCACCTGGCCCCAGAGACCCACCTGTCGGCTACTGCCAGGTAACCTTTCATCCTAGATTCTTACATGGCCCATGGCATATAGCCTACTAGTTGACTTTGACTGTACATGCTATAGTTGATATCCATCCCTGCAAATACCATCTGGCTAGCCAGTGTCTCATGTGTATCACATGTGCAACACAGGTGATTCATGGAAGGATGTTGAATTGCTGTACAGTGCCATGTAGATGTATATGGCAGAACACATACATGTAAAACCTTATGTGAGCAAGTCTGCAGGGTCACAGGTCATGTCTGTTAAGGCAGTGTTAGTCTTTATAGGTGACATATTACACAGCATCAAGGTCAACTGCATTAATGTGGACACATCCAGCCATGTGCTGATATGTAGGAACACCAGTACAGGCAAACAGACATGCCCACATCAAGACAGCATCCACATGGAGTATGATCAATGTAATCAGGTGACACACACACATATATGGTGATAATATCCACTCACCATTGAGTGTCACATGTGTGTGACACAAACACGTCAGTGTCATGTAGATTTGCAAATACAACTATTTAAACATAATAAACGTGATACACATGTATGTTCAGCTGTAGCTCTGTATGTCTCTGTGAGTTACTGTGACCTGTCTCCATCATGATGTCTTCCAGGTATGCCATGTGCAAGGCTACCCCCTTTTACCTGCTTGGAGAATGAGGCCCTCATCCTACACCTACTTGACAATCATGATATCCTGTTCAGCCATGTGCCACAGGATGCACAGCAGCAGGATGCCCTGTGGATGGAAATTTGCAGGACGGTTAATAATGTGGGTGGCCACAACCGCACATACCACCAGGTGGGCAGACACTGTACCCAAGACCTACAGAACCCTGCCCTCCTTCTTCAGTGTTGCTGTAAGTTTCTTGGCAGCCTCCCTGACCATTTTTCTTCTTGTCTTTTCATCAGTTTTGGAGGGATGTCCAGACCTCATTAGATGGGCAAAACAGCGTGCAAATGCAATTGCAAGGGAGCAAGGTGCAACAGGTGGTGGATCACCAACCCAGCCCCCACTCACATGTAACAAGGATCTACTGGCCAACCTAGGGACACCTGCAGAACCACATCCACAAGCCTTAGCTAATATTGTGGAGGTGGGTATCTCTCAACCACTGAGCCTGGAGTTGCCTGGTAAGTCAGTACTGCACCTATAACAACTATATTCCATATAGTTGCATGTGTCACTGTACAATATG
The DNA here is from genome assembly GCF_019279795.1 of Protopterus annectens. Classification (NCBI taxonomy): domain Eukaryota; kingdom Metazoa; phylum Chordata; order Ceratodontiformes; family Protopteridae; genus Protopterus; species Protopterus annectens. Next base: position 856,547,273 of record NC_056726.1, on the reverse strand, counting down.
TAATGTAACATCATATGCAAGCGATGTATACATACATGCCACATACTATATATAGTATGCCACTCTGTGTATGCACACATGTACATACACCATAGTATAGTCTAATGTACTGGTGTATGTGTTAACATGCACATTGCACCCTGTAGCCATCATACAGGTGTGGATAATGCTCATACTGCTGTGTTACTCCTATTTAGGTACCTCTGGCATTCTGCTTGGACAGCAGCCCATTTCAGGTGAGACTGTTATTATTTATCAGGCATTGTAATGCACAGATCTATCTGCCATGTAGCCATTTACAACATGTACACATAATGTATGGTCCTGTCACAATATACAGGTCAGACCTGCAATGCATCACAATGCCTACCCATGTGCAACACTTGCAAACTATGTGAATCACCTCACTGACATGAATCCTCACAAACTGCCTTTGCCAGATGTGTGGACAGCTGTGCATACAATGGTGAAGGTGCTGTTCACTGTAGGGACATGTACTACAGATCAGAACTACACATGTGGGGAATACAAACAGTACTACACAGTGGGCTGGAGTATGGCCAGCCCACAGGATTCACTGGTGTGGATCATAGCCATGCTATGAATGTCACACAATGTGATGTGCTATCTTGACATGTCCATGACATCTAGTGGTCTGGTTGCAACACTGCCTAACTAACCTGAAAACATATCCCACATACCACCCTTTGTCTGCAACACCCTGTCATCAGTGGAGCATATGACATCTATGGGTGTATGTCATATGGGACAACACAGATATGTGAAATAGATGCCTGTCACAATAATTTGGCCAACACATGTACACATATGGCCATGGAGGATGGCCAGAGACATGAAGCAACACACACAGTAGATGTGATGTGCTTGTGTGTACACCCTGTCATACAATGGCTACACATGGTCTGACTATGGCCTTTGTGTAATGGTTATATTGTAGATGTGGAACACTAGATATCCTACAGGCCTGTGCACATCTTGTGTAGGCGTGACATCAATCCACCACTTAAGATGTGTTGAACATCTTGAGGGTGTCACAACATGACAGCAGTCACCTGTACAGTATCCACATCAGCTCACAGATACAGTACATTCCCCTTGCTGGTGTCGGACATCAATGTCATACTTGCTCCTTGTGTGTGTGTGTGTGTGTGTGTGTGTGTGTGTGTGTGTGTGTGTGTGTGTGTGTGTGTGTGTGTGTGTGTGTGTGGTACACAGATATCATGTGGGACATGGTGTACTGGCGTGTTTGCCATGTCAGGCCACAGTTGCCAGGCAGCAGCAATATGGTTGCAGATGTGCAGTGGTGTCATCCGTATACCCTTCAGTGACCTGTGTCACAGCTTCCACATCATGGTTTAGTGTGTATACACTTCAGTGATGTGGGTCACATTCCATGGTATATATGTATTGTATCTGAACACAGTCATGGCTATGAACTGTGTCTGTAACTCACACTATATAGCAATAGAGCTGCCTCATGATTCCCTGCAATGGTCATGCACATCAGCTAAATGTGCAGTATATCTGTAGGGTGGACATACAACACTGCATTGGGACACCATTACCTCACTGTATATTTGACAGGACACCATTGTGTTAAACAGGTATGCATGTCATTGCACACATCAGCAGATCACATGTCATACTACATGTGATTGTCAGGGTCATATGCCACACATCAGACAGGTGTACGGTTAACCTGTGCTGGTCTAAATGGTGTAACACAGGGATGTATGCTAACTACTACTATGATTGTGTAATTTGCATGCCATCTGCTATGACACATGCATGTTGCATGCCTTCTGTCATATCACATGGGTGTGTGTGTGAGTGTGTGTGGCTGTGTTTGAGTGTGTGTGAGTGTGTGTGGCTGTGTGTGAGTGTGTCTATTGTACAGATTGTAATGTACAGTTCTTGTCTGCCCTCACAGGTGATGTAGGTGTATTGCCCTCCTCCCGTAAATCTGATGTTAGTGTCCCCACAGACTCTAGCAGTGATGATGAACATATGATTGAGGCACAGGCAGAGTTGTCAGGGGCTGAAACTGTGCCATTGGTTGCCATTCCAGCTATATCCCCCTCATCCCCACACACAGATCCCATGCCTGCACATACCCCATCACCAGTGGCCATAGAGGAAGGACAGTTGGCATGTGGTAGCTTGGAACAGGAAAGTGTGGGGGCTATGGAAGGTGTGCCTGCACACCATGGTGTCAGCCAACTGACTGGTGGTGCCCCACACAGGCACGTGGCCAGTGCTGTTCATAGAAGGACCTCTGGCCAACATGCTCCTGCAAGGCAGAGCTCAGCAGCTGGTGTGACCAGACGCATGTTTCAGGCTGTAATGAAGGCACAGGCATGTGCTGAGCAGCACAACAGAGAGGATCAGAGGCTTCAGAGGACTGCTGTCCATTCTTTAAACAACAACATCCAGGCAATGGTAAATGCTCAACAGCAGATTGCTGAAGCCTTGAATAGATGGTTGGGTGACATGGTTGGAGTCCTTGACCGTGGCATGACAATCCGCGGGCATGAGCTGTCTGTATTGGAACATCTGGTAGGAGTGAGGCATCGGGCATGTGGACGTAGGCCTGCTACATCACCTGTTTCAGGTTTACATGTACGAGCTACCTCACATGTCCGTGCATCTGGTGCTGTGCTGTCCACACCATGACACAGCAGGCCACGTGCATGTGGCCCAGGACAGTCCCAACAAGGACATGGTTCCAGTGGACAAGTGACATCAGACAGTACCCAATCTGCACCTCTACCTGGTAGTGCCCATGCAACCTCTGGCAGGCACAGGTCACACATCCATGGCCGGACACCGTGAACTGTAAAACCTGGCCTGTACAGTCTACAGCTGTCAATAATACCCCTGTGTAGGCCACACACATGGCAGAACTGTGTGCATACATACATGCACACACTGGAAACATATGTAGGACACCGCAACACACACATGCATAACATCCACACATGCCCAATTAGATCAAAGGCCCTAACCCACACACATGATGTCATCCAATGGTGCAGCCTAGGCCTCTGGCAAACATTATCACCCTGTGCATATGATGATGCCTGTGCTGCATCCCTGACATCCACAACATCAGTACTGGGACATGCTCATATGGTCTGATGCACAGGGTGAACAGACTAGGAAGATAAGTGTAGTTTACAATTGTTGAGTACTGTTGACAGGCAGCAGACATATCATGTACTACAGGTGTACAATGCATTTCGTACTGTTAACAGTATGTGTCTTGTGTAACAACAGTAACTGCACGTTGGTCATGATGTTCTACTGTCCTTCTTCACGTCTAATTGCAAGTGCCGGTGGATGTCAGTGTTTGCAGTTAGTGTCCCATATGTCAATGTGGACTACTCACAGGTATGTATGAATATACCAGCATGCACCATGTAACTGCCACGTAACAGTGAGAATGTCCCATGTTCCAAACACGTGTACTGATCCAAGAGAATGATAGCTGTGTATTAAGCTACTGTGGATACAGATGTGACATCCATAAAGGGTAACATCACAGGTACAGTTACATGGAGTGGTGAGGTATGAGAGCGGTCTAGCTGATTGCAAGAGTAGAGGCCAGTGGGAAGTTTGATGCCTCATTATGAATCAGTAATACACATCCCCATGACAGGATGCGAACACACAACTGCACCCACACACTCAGTTATTGACACACATGTATTCAGTGACACAGTTACATACCCACACACTCATGGATTCACTGACACAGTAACACACTCACACACAGTTGCTAATGGTGAGGTGAGGAACCCTGCCTATGTGCAAATCATCATTACAGTATTGTGCACCTGCATGACGCACCACAGAGAATGCACATGTACAGGTAGTCATTATAGCCTAAGATTGGGGACATCAACAAGGATAGTAGAATGCATTGCCTGGATGGGGGGAGGGGTCTTATCAGTTTAGTATGGTAATATACATCCTCACTCCAGGGACCAGACATCCATACACGCACACACACACACACACACACACACACACACACACACACACACACACACACACACATACACACACTGTGGCATTCAGTATTGAATGCACCTATGTCACGCACATACAGATACCTCACATGTGTGAGATACATGCCCCTGCCTATGTCCTGCTTTCTACATTGCAGTCTGTACAGATGTGTACATTAGTGTACAGGAGAGTGAGTAACAAGTGAGATGTATTCCCCACCATATGTGACATATATATGGACACACACGCAACCACACATGCCAGTACTGTGAATCAAAGACCTGCCTAGCTCATGATATGTATGACAGACTTACAGCAGTATTGCATGCGTTACAAACTGTACTGATGCTTCCTTTGGCAACAGTGCTGATATATGCACATGGGACATCTTAACTGTTAACAGGTGTTAAGTGATTTACCTTCGTTGTCACCCTGACCGCTGTCTATGTTGTGTGTTATGTCCTTCAATTAATGAAACTATTGCTTACCGGTTACACAGGTTATTGTATGACCGCTTGTGACACACCTGTGAGCTGTCCTCAGCAAACAACCATCTGCAAAGATGCCCCACCACTTAGTTATTTCCACACATCTGTCCATACCTGAGGTACATCTTTCTGTACAATCAGCATATCACCATATACAGTTGGCAATGTTGAGGCTACATTGCAACTGCATGATGTACTAGGATACACATCATCTGCATACATCAGCAACAACACACGCATGTTATCTGAATGCACAACACTACATGTACATGTGTGTAGGTCCTACAATCCTGTCATTTGGGCATATTTGTAGGCATTGCAATTGGTGGACATGTGCAATGACATACATGACACATACACTGCTGTATGACATGATAGGTGTAATGGGCGACCGGTGCACAGGGAATGTTACCTCTATCAACATTGATATCACACCTTATGTACTGTTAGCATTCAGCAGCCATGGACCTACATTCCATGTGCATGTGGGTAATGGCTGTAGCCACCTGTTTGCACAAAGAGCAACAACAGCTATGGTATTTACATGTATGTTGTGTGTGTGTGTGTGTGTGTGTGTGTGTGTGTGTGTGTGTGTGTGTGTGTGTGTGTGTGGCATGTACATACCCAGGGCAGGTACATGTATGTCATATTCATACATGAGGGTGTGTACTGGTGTACAGCAACAGTCATCTGCTAATGCTGGAAAGTACTGAGGGCCCCTGGTATGTGTACAGCTGACCTGGTTACAGACAGTGGTATAATTGCATTGCATAACACATGATGCAACTGTGTCAGTACATGAGTACTCTCTACATTTGATGTAGAGCTTGGTACAGTCCACTGGTCAAGGGTCACATGGTGGTGTACTCTTATATGTCTTACATGTATGGATGCGTGTTGGTGGTCTGAGGGCATGGTGGTGTCTGAGGTTTACATCCTAGAATGCAGCATGTGACACTGTGTCCTGCACATGACTCATCTGTGATGCCTTTCGTGGGGATACTGGTCAGTCCATGTGAGTGGCCTTTATGTATGTGGGGACACCACCACCTGGAGCAGTCCATACCTGTGTTTTGACCCACATGTCTCGTTCTGAGGTATATGGTGGTAGTGCTATTGTGCCCTGCAGAGCCATCAGCCAGGTGTTCCTCACTGCACAGATGTCAGTACTTCACATTGTTGGATCTACAGTGACCAGCTGTGATTATGGATGCTACACATCTACCACTGGTTAGCATAAGAAAACAATGCAGTTGTCCTGTAGGTGTCAGGGTGTTATCCTGTGTTTAGGACATTTGCCTTGGAATGGCATTGTATGGGCGGATGCGACTTGGGTATTATCCCCACTCCCTTGAATCGTGGATGCATGTGATATATGTCAAAGGCCTGTCTACTGTCAGCCATGTCATCCCAGAATGACAAACAATGGACAACCTCGTACTTACAGCAGGACATTGGCTCATTGTGTTGTTCAAGCAGTTGCCACCTCTAGCAAGGCTCATTGTGTTGGTCAAGCTGTTTCTACTCCTAGCAAGACATCACTGTGAGTGGTGATATTGTGCTTGGTATAGAATGGTACATCTAAGGTGATGGACAGCAGCAGATGTTGTGTAAAAGACCGGTGTCAAATATATGTAGAGCAGCGTTCCTGCTAACAATGACAACTACTAACAACAGAGCCCATTACAATGTGTTCTTTACATTTACCTGTAATAGCATGGCCACTGTGGCCTTCTGTGTTTAGAATCAGAGTGCATCCCAGTCAGCCCTGTGCTACTAAGTGTATGGACATGCCCAGTATTACCATGTGTAGATGGACACATTCTGAACAGCCCTGTGCTACTAAGTGCGTGAGCATGTCCAGTGACACCTTGTGTTGGTTATGTGCCTCTGTGCATAGGCATGGCCATTGTAACCCTGTATAGTGGTAGTAGTCATCCATTCCACAGATGGGCATACTCCAGGTCAGGATGGATTCCTACTTTAAACACACAGGTTCACAGGTATGTACATCTTAACTGCCAGCATCCCTGTTGATGTCCACATTCTTAGAAGGTCATAATGACAGCCTTTAAATGTGTAGTCTGTGTGGTGCGACTCGTAAGTATGTAATATTGTAATAGTGATCTGTAAATAGGCAGGTGTTCCATTCCCACCACTGGTGTGTGTGTGTGTGTGTGTGTGTGTGTGTGTGTGTGTGTGTGTGTGTGTGTGTGTGTGTGTGTGTCTGTCTCGATTTGCCAGAGGACTGTAAATTGCTTTTAGACTGCTCACACTCCATAAAATTCGTATACCCACCTTTGGCAGGGCTGATGATGACACCTACCTACAAATACACTTCTGTGAGTGCTGTGTCCCAGTAATCTCAGTGGTGTGTTCTGTAACTGCGTAATGCTGTAGTGTAATAAAGTAGTTAGGTCGGTAATCTAATCCCAGACTTGCCGTGTGTGTGTGTGTGTGTGTGTGTGTGTGTGTGTGTGTGTGTGTGTGTGCCTGTCTGCCTGAGGACTGAGTAATGCTTTTAGACTGCTCACACTTCTTATACCCACCTTTGGCAAGGCTGATGATGTCACCCCACCTACAAATACACCTCTGGGAGTGCTGTTTCCCAGTAATTTTGGTAGCGCGTTCTGTAAGTGTGTAATGCTGTAGTGTAATTAGTTAGGTCGGTGTTCTTATGCCACACTTGCCATGTGTGTGTGTGTGTGTGTGTGTGTGTGTGTGTGTGTGTGTGTGTGTGTGTGTGTGTCTGTGTGTATGTCCATCTGCCTGAGGACTGAGTAATGCTTTTAGACTGCTCACACTCCTTACATTTCTTATACCCACCTTTGGCAAGGCTGATGATGTCACCCACCTACAAATGCACCTCTGGGTAGTGCTGTGTCCCAGTAATCTCGATAGCGTGTTCTGTAACTGTGGAATGCTGTAGTGTAATAAAGTAGTTAGGTCGGTGTTCTAATCCTAGACTTGCTGTGTGTGTGTGTGTGTGTGTGTGTGTGTGTGTGTGTGTGTGTGTTTCCCCGTCTGCCTGAGGACTGTGTAATGCTTTTAGACTGCTCACACTCCATACATTTCTTATACCCATCTTTGGCAAGGTGATGATGTCAACCACCTACAAATGCACCTCTGGGAGTGCTGTATCCCAGTAATCTTGGTAGCGTGTTCTGTAACTGCGTAATGCTGTAGTGTAGTAAAGTAGTTAGGTCGGTGTTCTAATCCCAGACATGCCAAGTGTGTGTGTGTGTGTGTGTGTGTGTGTGTGTGTGTGTGTGTGTGTGTCTGCCTGTATGAGACAAGTAAAGTGTTTTGTAGAGTATGCACTCTCTGTACAAATCGCATGACCACCTTTGTCATTCCTGCTGTTGTCACCCACCTAGGTATATACCTGTAGGCATGCCGCAACCCAGTATTCACCGTAGCATGTGCCCTAAACATGTATTGCTGCAGTGTGATATGGTAGGGGTTTGTATACAGGACATGGCAAGTGTGTGTTTGTCTGTCAGAGCCTGTGTAGAGGTGGCCATGATTGTCTTGCCATTGGACATGTTTGGGAGCGGATTTTGTAGTTTTCCTATATGGTATCTGTCTTATGACACATTGGCCACCTCCTGAGGAGTACAGCTGTCAGCCAGCCACAGGACTGTGTTGGCAAGCCATACTCATACAGCTGGCAAAAGTCCTGGTGAACAAAGTATGCAGCCCTACTAGTACCCAGTGTATGTCCTGCACCCATGTGCCATTTACAAAAAAACTTTCTAGGATATCCTGCTATGTTGCTAGTACCATGCACATTGATGACAGATAGTAATCCTGGTGTGAAGGCAGTGGCCTGCAGAGGACATGGCACCCAGTACAGCGGTACAATAGGTACATATATGTGGACATTGTGCCTTCACTATATTCCAAACTGAATGTCTGCAACATATGTGGTGCCATCAAATATGATCCACAGTGGTCAAACAATGCTGTACACATGTGCCCTGTATGGACCCATGCCACTGACACCATGGAATACCTGTATCATACTATCCATGCAGGTGCAGGGTCAATCTGCTCACTATAAGCAGGTTTCACCACACCAGGCCAGTATTGGCATATTGGGGGATAACAGGGTGTGTACACAACATGTGCCTGCCAAACCAGGTACACCTGTACAATGTCACTGCACAGTATTGTGGGACATGCACATTCCAGGCAATGTCCATGTGAAGGAAGATCAAACACAGACATGGCATGCATTGCAAAGCTACGGCCATACACATTGGTAACCAGGATGTCAGGCCAGATAATTCAGTACCCATCTGTGTGGGACATTGCAGACACTACACCTCTGCACTGCACACCATTGTCGGGTGACACGATGCCAAGGATTACCCCTCACCCAGCCTTGTACAGCCATCTTGCACAGCCAACCACTACACACCCATGAAGTAATGCAAACCTGCATGCCAGTACTCGCACCCTGTGTCTACATGTGGGTTGTGATGCTCCCAACCACAGTCACTCCCAGTATAACCCTCATTGGCATACCAACAGATGTCAAGCACTTTCACATGCCCTAGGCCATAGAACCTCCAGATATCCTCTGTGGTGCATGTGGTCCTGTGCATTACTGCAGTGTGGCAAACTAAGTAGTTACATTGTGTATGTGTGACCCTGGCAATGGTGTCAATGGATGTCCATTAGAGAGTGTGGTTTGGTGACAATGGCATCCATTCACGTGGACAGCCATGTGTGCCACACCTAATATATGTCTACTATATCTCTGTTGCAGATGTCACTCACCTACACACATATATTTTCTTACAGCACAGCAACATGTCGCCTTTGTGGCACATGTAGTAATGTCATGCACATGCAATAGTAATGAGTAGTCAGTCAGTGGTTTGACCCCTGTACTGTTCGGTGTGTGGCAGACAAGGCTTATGGTTAAGTCTCCAAGCCCTTCCCTGGTGTACTTTGCCTGTCCCACCCACACACTCTCTGGTGGATGTGAAGGAGTACACCTGCACAGCAGCAGCATGTGTATTGTAAGTGATGGACATGGTCAGGTGATGGCCTCTGCACCTATTGCAGTCCTCCTCTAGCTGACTGCATGTGGTACAGCTGTGATGGTGTTCCCATAGCCATCTGCATGATAGGCACAGTACACTATCTAGGGAAACGTTGTTATTTGGCCATGACAGTCGCTGTGAGTGGTACCTGGATGTGGTGTTCTGACACGGCATCACAGATGATATCTGGATGCACCTCAATCCTTTTCCACAGTGGGAAATAGACAGGAGGGTGATGTGCCACACATGACTACAGCATGTAAATGTAGTTATGCTGCATTGAGACTACTGCCTGTTTAACATGTGTGTGGTAATGGCTATTCTGCATGTTATAATACAGACATGACAGTACTCTGTTCATGAGGGACCCCATCTGTAGGGCCATGTGTGAACTGGTCAGTGTGTGCAACCATTTGTTTCCTGTGTTACACACTGAAAACACATCTGTTCACAGCAAAAGCATGGTGTGAGGATTGCAGACAGTACATGATGATAGGGATGTGTTGCTGCCATTATATCGCAGACTGGATATGTGTCACATGAGACAGTGGTATGACAGACACTGTGTGGGGTTCCCACTGACAAGCCAATAATGGACAACTGTTCATAGCTGTGGTCACACGTCTACTACACATTGTACAGATGGCATGCGGTATATATGCATGTGTTGTGCTCCCTCTGCAAATGTATACCATCTGTTGTGTTGAGTTGCTGGTGATATCTCTGCATACTGTAGTAAGTAATCCTGTATACTAAGCCATATGTGGGTTTAAAACGCCATAGGCTGAATGGGTTGCGAGGTCCCGGCAGAACCTCCTATCCCACTTCAGCTGATGATGGCACCGGGCACTAGCACATCTGGGGCCCAGCCATTGACATCAACCTCTGTTGGCTCTGCACCACCTTCTGGTGGTACCACCACTGAGGATTCAGCATGTCCCCCCTGGGAGCGGGAACAGACAGGTACATGGCTGCTGTCGTGCGGTCCCAGATGTGTTGCGTTGGTGGCTCCCTAAGGGATTCCGAAGCCAGATACGCTAGCTCAAGGGTGGAGTGTCACATTTGCAGGGTGATGATGCCCTCCTGGACAGCCCCCAGCACTGCCTCCTTTGCAGCTGTGTAGGTGCAGTGGCAGTTGTCCATGGCTGGGGACCTCCGTCCCACTGTTCACATGGGCTTCTGAATGCCGAACACCCATCCCCATCCGGGGAGTATCCCCCCTCATGTGTCATATACTAACCCTGTATGCTGTCTTTTCTGTGATCCTACCTATCCTCCATGGCCATACCTACACTCCTTCCCCAACATCTGACCCTCACCTACGGAAACATAAGGCCAATCAGCTCCTAGGGCAACATCTGCCCTATACATAGCTGTTTATTACACACACGTGCCCACTGGACACATGAAACCCTTGTAATATGCATCACAACATACTCCTGTTATCCTCACTCCTGTCCCTCAGGGGCATGATCCTGGTATGCACATCACTACTACATGGTCCAGGTACATGTGATGAGGACGACCCCATTGTACAGATAACACTACCAGTCCCTCTATGGTTACCCCATTTACCTTTATCATGATGATGATGTTGCACACAGCACCTTGCAAGAGTACTGTTCACACATAATGATTGGACAGGTACTGTTGTGTTAATGTACATTACATGCACAGAGTGATGCATACAGCCAAAGTACAACTATTTGCGTGTATGACTGACTGTCTGAGGGAGTCTTGAGATCACATAGAGCAACACCACTACATAATACAGGCGTTGCTGGTGTTTCCCATTTCATTAATTTGTAATGCTTTGTTGCCACATGGTATGTTCCTGATACATCTCTATATATGTATGTACCTATATGCTGGACATAAACACTCACATATACATCTACATGATGGGATACATTCCTATACATAATTATTTTTTTAATAATATATTGTATATATATTTATTATATTATTAGATATTATATATTATTATATTTTTTTATTAATAAATTATTAATTTATTAATCAAATAAAATAGCTGTAGGTAATTAGGATATGTATATATAGACTATAGGGACTAGTCTGATGATGATGTGTGATACCAGGGTGAAGCTTGCTCTTTTTAGTCTTTTAATAAAATGAATAATAAAATCGTTGTATGTTCATGTTCTACAGCTGATGCCTTATTTTGCCTGCATTGTGGTCGAGTTGATGTGGTGAGATTTATAGTTTGGACCCTACATTGGTTCCTTATCGTTGGTTACATTCCTATACTGTTGAATGACTGCACTGTATGATATGTTTGAGGTACTGTCCGTTGTCTGTATATCTGCCATGGTGTATTGGTAATACATATTAGCTGTGTGCGCAGGGTCCTGGTTCTGACCCTTGCAAAAGACGTTTATGGTTGCAGGACAAACAAGCTCATTGGATATGGAGGGAGTAAGGCACATTAAAGCAGTAGGGGGCGGGTGTGCATGGATTTGCATGGTGTTAAGCACTGCTGACCTCGGTTTACAGCCTCTTACACTCAGTTAGCCTCTACATTGCTTTACCAGTGCAATACTCGCATACTGGTAGCCAAACACGCTTACACCTGCTTTTTCCCGCACTTGCAAATGCACCGACATTGGTGCTTGCATCTGTCACTCACACCCCTGGGTGGGAGCGAGGACCACAATATTACCTTGTGATGCCTATTACATCTGACTACATGACTATAGTATCAGGAATGGCTGCCCATTAGGCTATGGCATCGCGTTCAACTGTATGGAATCAGCAGCCTGTCCAGTGAATCGATCATATTTGTGTGTTCCTCATACAATCTGCTCCCACCTTGTGATGCCTATTACATCTGGCTACATGACTACAGTATCGGGAATGGCTGCCTATTAGGCGATGGCATGGTGTTCGACTGTACGGAATCAGTGGCCTGTCTAGTGAATCAATCATATTATTTGTGTGTTCCTCATACAATCTGCTCCCACCTTGTGATGCCTATCACATCGGACTATATGACTACAGTCATAGCCGGCCTTAGACATAGGCCAACTAGGCGGCTGCCTAGGACACCGCTTTAGTAGGGGTACTTTTCCAGTATTTATTTGGTGTAGGTAGACCAGGATGGGGGCACTGGGTGGTGTGGTAGGGGGTGCCGTGGTGCCCTTTTGCCTAGGGCACCAGTTGACCTAAGGCCGTTCCTGACTACAGTATCGGGAATGGCTGCCCGTTAGGTGATGGCATGGTGTTCGACTGTATGGAATCAGCGGCCTGTCCAGTGAATTAATCATACTAATTGTGTGTTCCTCATACAATCTGCTCCCACCTTGTGATGCCTATTACATCGGACTACATGACTACAGTATCGGGAATGGCTGCCTATTAGGCGATGGCATGGCATTCGACTGTACGAAATCAGCGGTCTGTACAGTGAATTAATCATATTATTTGTGTGTTCCTCATATAATCTGCTCCTGTCTGGCTAATACATGGGAAATGAGACTCTTCAATACAGACAAGTACTTGGGTTGCGGGAGCCACATCCATCGGCCGAGTCATGCTACCGCATACCTATTATAGGTTTGCCACCTTTTCAATTGGCCAAGGTGGGACTTTAGGGTTACCACCTGTCCCACTTTGCGAGGGGCAGTCCCACTTTAGGCAGTTGTGTCCTGTGAAAATAATCTAGACATAGCAAATGTTCTGATTACAGGACATTATTATATTCTACGTTTCATTAATAGTTGCATAAAACAGTTATTTTATATATGAAACTTCTATATGTTAAGTAGCATAAGCAATTCAAATGTTACTAGATTAAACTTTTATTTGTGCAAATAAGTATAATTCTGTACTATGCATGGCTGTAGGTATGTTTTGTCCTGGAAAGTCTGACATTTCTACAGAACATGTCCCACTTTGGCCATTTGGAAAGGTGGCAACCCTATAGGACCTGTATGTAGAAACGTCAGACTTTGCAGGGCAACACATACCCACAGCCAATAGAAAGGAGAGTACTTCACTGTTTTGCCTAAATAAAAGGTTATTCTTGTAGCGTTATAGCTGCTTATATTGTTTCGTATAATATTTTGGCGTTTCAGGTACAAAATAATTGTTTCATGCAACTACTACAGACAATATAGGAAACCTTTGCCCTAAATCACAGGACATTTGCCATAATTACATTTATTTTGCAGGACACAACTACCCAAAGGGGAGTGACCCTCACAAAGGTGGACAGGCAGTAACCCCAACCCTATTATTCTATAATTTCTCTAAGGTAGTCGGCAGAACATGCGCTTTCTCTCACTAGCTGACCTCTCATATGAATGGGGAAAAATTAACACTGATTCAGGGATACTGCATAACAACCTCAGGGATACATTTAGAAGGTTGGTGCTATTAACCTGACACATTGACAGACCCAGAGCACATATGTATTCATACACATTGTCTGAGGTACATGCTGTTTAGGACTCTTACATGTTGTCATTATTCATTACGTGTATACCACCACCTTTCCTCCTAATATAACTAGTTCAAGGAGGGTTTAATTGGGACTGTGTTAGATTCTGATTCGTAATCACGGACGTCCCTGGTAATCGGGGACAGTTCAATGATATGGTCCCTATGTGTTCCCCCAATGGTTTACGGACTGTCCAGTGGATGTGCTCTTAAGGTTTGGGAGGTATGGGCATCTGCTATACCCACATTGGAATATTACTTACATCCATGGGGCAGTCCTAATACACGTCTGCCAGCCAACACCTGCACGCCTAGGCCCATAATCGCATACCCATAGTTCCCCTACCTGCCACCACTACTCTACAGCACTCATCCTTACTGTGGGTGCAGGTGGGCGCAGTTGAGATATGAATACACCCCTACACACTGCCCACTCTCCCCATGTCAGGACACATGTCATACGTTATGTCAACTCATGTGTTATCAGGCTTGCACAACCTACTGTTCCTTGTACAGTTACATCCTGGTTGCAGTAGTCTTTACTGGCATTGTCTGGAAGAACAAAATTTTTGGTGTCCCACAAGGGACGTCACTGTCCATGTTTAAAGTGTAGACCTTGTAGATCTCTCCCACTGGTAATTTCCTGCCAGTGGTCTGGGAAGCAGTGTTGTATTTACCTTTCTTGCATGTCTGTATGTCTCACCAGCCTAGCTGGGGGGGGTGGGAGGTAGATGTTTGTTGATTGGACCTCCCACCAACATATGCCTGGTCTGAACATATGTTACCCGTAACTGCTGTAACATAACCTAGGTATATACATGTGTATATTTACTGTAACATATATACATCTATTTACATTAATATATACAGATATATCTGCATATGTATTCATACATGTATATTCATATCTTGCTGTATATATATATATATATATATATATATATATATATATATATATATATATATATATATATATATATATATATATACATATATATATATATATATATATATATATATATATATATATATATATATATATATATATATATATATATATATATATATGTGTGTGTGTGTGTGTATATATATATATATATATATATATATATATATATGATTATATATATATATATATATATATATATATATATGTATATATACACACATCTGTGTGTCAATAAATTCCCCGCTCATACGCACTTACACATGCGTAATGGTGTTTACATATGCTTCACCAGCATACTAGTGCCTTATTCATTATAACACCGACACTTCACTCCAGTTATCTTGTAATCGTGTAATCGGTATTTTGCACGTTATACAGTGGACAGATGTCGCAATATGTTCATGTACAGATTACCGATGGTAACTGGAATGTGGTACAGTGTGAATCGACCTGTCCCTCTTCTGCACAGCCTATTATTCCATCTGCTGTTGATGTTTGTATGTGCACATTCCTATTATTTATGTCAACAAATGGAATGCATGTGTTAAAGAAATTGTACTTCAACATATTGTTGTCTGCATGTGTGTATGTGTGTATGCATATGTACCTATTACCAACTAGCTGACCTCCACGGGGCAGTCCATTAGAACTGGCCCATCCAACCCTGGCATGCCTGGATCCATTATTGCATACCCATAGTTCCTCCACCCCACCCATGTTGAATTTACATGCGTAACATCCATTATCCACTTTTATCGCAGCCATGACACATCTTTACACTTGCCCTCTCCAGTGCATTTGGAGCCTTACACACATTTTGTCCCACCTCATGTATTCACAGGGTCTCCCGCCATGTATATTTGCACATACGTGCGTTTCCTGGGGTTATGGAATACGCCCATTTGCGCTTTCCAGTTTTTGGAGGTCCCAACATTCCACAACAATATGGGACAGGTGGTAAACCTAACCATTGGGCTAGGCTTAGCAATTGGCGGCTTGCTAACCTGATGCATTTCGCTTCCACTTGGTATAACTATCAACACTGCAATGGAATACGGGCACGGGTTTTAAATGTCATTTGTTCGAGGGATGGGGACTCAATATTCAGCTACGTGCCTTTGTGTTTACTTTTTATTTTGGTGTTCGCAAAACTGTCTTGCATGCTTTGCATACATTTCAGTATCCACAGACACTGACAGGAGTGATTACTATTAGAGGCAGGCTGTACTAGTCAGCATTTTAGGTTGCACGTATGCAGCCGACATGTTCACTCCTCCATGCAGTGCTTGGACATGCCCCCTGCACTCACACACGTTTCCTATGCATGTGGCCTTTACGACAGCATGCCTTCATTAATATGCATGTGGTGCTGCTGCACCATCTCTACGCCACACGGTCGAAGAAAAGTTAACGCTGTCCTTGCACCGAGCTTCATGAATCCCAAGGAATGTTTTTTGATTGATTTTGGCATGACTGTGCTATGCTCTGCAGTGCACAAACATGCCAAATTGAAAAATAAAAAAAGCAATAAGTATTTTATAATATTTGTCAGAAATGTATTATTGGGCATTGCATTTGGTCTGTACAATGCTGCATTGTTGCTGTTGTCTAGGTCATACAGCTATGAACCATGTAGTTACCAGGCCATCAGCATGGATATGTATGCAAATGCAGGTGACTTTGTTGAATCAGTAAAGGGAACAACCATATCTACAGATCCCTTTCATGTAGGATCCTACACCATGTTGATATTTCTGCTAGAAGTGGATGCCAACAGGGGGGGGGGGGGTATGTCTTGTTACTTTTAAGAATTTATATATTCCTGGTGTGCATGTTTGTGTGGCATGCTGCATAGCTGATCGTGTTCATGTGAAAAAGACCACTCAGGTCATAGTAATGATGTAGGTAGCCAGTAATGAAAACCAGATATATTCAATTATTGAGTTTGACGTTTGTGTGACCTATGCTCTGTGATGCAGAGCGCCATGTTGCACAATAAAGTAGGGCCAGTAAATTATTTTATTAGAATCTTGGCAGGTGAAATGCATAATAATTAGCCAATCACACATGCTGGCCCTACAGCAAACCTATATAAAGTATGCATACACCCTACATTCTGATTTTCCCCCAATAATCTGGACCACTGGAGTACAGACTTGGGAATTTTAACTGAGATAATGCTAGGGGCTGTTGCAGGTCTACTACATCTTTATGTGCTAGATGCTGAAGTCAATGCTGCTGCTCCTGCTGCTGACAATAGACCTAGGCTGAGAAGGAGAAGAGTGTTCGGGGCCAGGGTAACCTTCCAAGAGCTACATGAGCTAGAGACTGTAGAGCGCTACAGGGTGGACAGGGACATATTACAAGAACTTACTGAGTTATGCCACCCTCAGCTCAGAGCCAGAGCCAACAGAGGGGAACCCATCCCAGTGGAAACAATGGTATATGTAGCCCTTATGATACTAGCTACAGGTACTTTTCAAAGACCAACGGGAGACATGAAGGTGGTTTCACAAGCATCTGCATCCAGGATACTCTGCCAGCTCTTGGATAGTATGCTACCACATGCCAGTGAGCACATATCTTTTCACTTCTCCCCTGAGGCGAGTGCCAGCAATATGCAACAGGTCTACCATGTAGCACACTACCCTGAGGTACTGGGTGGCATAGATTGCACATATGTACACATCAAGTCTCCACCAGGTGAGCAGAGTAGAATGTATGTTAACCGCAATTGTTACCTCTCCATCAACTGGCAGGTCATGTGCAATTCCCAGGGGATTATCCTGAATGTGTGTGATGGCAGCCCTGGCAGTTATCATGACTCCAATATCTGGTACACATCACAGCTGTTTAAAATGTCTACAATGTTTTAAACTGTTTGATCATGTGACTGTGGGCTGCTGGTCAGGTGATTGTAATGGGCTCCTATATAAATTAAAATGGACCTATTTGTAACATTGAGAAAGAGTGTTTAACCTGAAAGCTTTGTTTTGTATAAAGGTTTTTTGTTCAACTGTGCTCATCTGTGGTTTTTCGTAGGATAATTATTCAGCTATCGTTGGTTTGAGACTTGGAATTGTGCTGAAGTGTTGGGAATAGTGAAAGAGTCTGTTTCAGCAGCCCAGATGGAAAGTATTATTCGTTTGAAATCTTTATTTGAAAAGGAAGTAAATCCTCTGTTACAACTTGTAACAGCACAGGAAGGTGAATTTGAGGCAGCACCTATGGTCCCTCAAGAAAATATTATGGAGTTTGAAAGGAGAATGCAACTATTAGAAAGAAAAATGGGTGCATATAAATGCTTGCAGTGGCAGCGCTTTAGCTTTTCAGCCTATTTAGATAAGGGCATAGTTCCTCGAGGTTTGAGAGTTCTAAAAATGCCCTCGTATGGAAATGTATATCCTGAACTTTTAAAACGCTGGCAATGCTTGAATTTAAAGTTGAGTTTAAACTACATGAACTTAATGAATTATTTCTTTTCTACAATAGAAAATGATTTAAAAACTGAAATAATTTCCACGGAAGATGAATTGTTTTCAATGCCATGCTTTAAGAATATGATGTCGTTATACCAACAAATGATGGACAGGCTACACACTCTTGATGACCGACTGGAGGTTATCAAAAAACGGAAATTAATGAGGGACATGGGAGATTTCCAGAGAGGTAACATCTTTTCTTGGCCGAAAAATGATGTAACAACATCCAAAATACAGAATACTAATAGTAGAGGCAAATCTATAAATAATGTAGTACCCTTGGATAGCTTAGATGAGTTTCCTGAACTACTATCCACCAATTCATTGGTGACTACACGTACATTGCCAGTTACGACACCGAATGATGACATCATTGTAACCACGCCTTCCTCTGTCGTAGTTTCTTCTCGGACTGAAGGGATGGATGTGGCTACGCATACCTTGGTGCCTGGAAATGTACATCCTTCTGAGGATAAGAACAAAAATGAAGAAGAAACAAAAAGACTACATCAATCAACGATAGACTTTTTTCAAAAGCCATTCCAGCTACAACAAGCTGAAAGAGTTAAAGAACGCTCATCGTCGAGAGGGAGAACTGCAATAAAAGAAATGCCAGTTTCGAATAAAAGGAAGAACAACAGTCCTTTAAAACAACTGAAAGTAGTCCGAAGATAGTGGCAAGTACTTTAAATTTATCTGACTTTAACTTGCAGGCAGCGCATTATACGCTGTTACAAAAAGGCCTTGGGTTTATTCCTACAGCTTGTGACAATATTGTAAGTGCTTTGATAGATCTTAAGCAATTTATAAGGAATGTAAGTTTAAAATTGATATTTAAGGGTGATAATAGAGCACCTTTTGAATGTAAGAGATCTAGTACTTTTATACCAGTAAACACACCAGTTTCGACAGCATTTCATAATTTATGTGAAAATGATTTGAGGAATATGTATTCTAATAGAAGGATTACGAAAACTTATAACCTTACATATCCTGAATATGTGGCCCTAAAGGATTTAAAATCAACCCCCAACATATTAATTAAACAAGCTGATAAGGGGGGTGTTACAGTGGTGATGAATGAGTCTAAATACATGATATCTGTGTCAAAATTACTAATGGATACCATGGCATTTAAGTTAATAACATCGCATGAAATAAAGAAATGTATTGGATACATAAATATGTGTATTTATGATTTGCAACTAACTGGTGACATAGATTTGGATTTATTTAATTTTTTCACCGTTTCTTGCCCCGTTATACCTCAGCTTTATGGGATACCAAAAATACATAAATCACAAACTGAACCACCAATGAGACCCATAGTTTCGGGCAAGGGCTGGATAACTGAGCCTATTTCTGTATATCTACAGAAACAGCTACAACCATTACTAATCCAGTGTAAAACTGTTCTAAAGGATACTACAGATTTTATTTTGAAGTTAAAACAATGGCATGATAATTTTGATAGAGTTGATTTGGCAGGAAACAGTTTATTATTAGTGACCATGGATATTGCTTCACTTTTTACAGTTATTCCTAATGATTATGGCATTAGTTCTATACGAGAATTCTTGAATCAACATTTTACTTTTTCACATCGACATATTGAAAATGTTTGATCGTTATTAGATGTGGTATTATCCAATAATGTATTTATGTTTAATAAACAATATTATTTGCAATTAACTGGTGTTGCAATGGGGACACCAGTTGCGAATACCTATGCAAATTTGGTTTTATACCAATGGGAAAGGACGTACATACATAATGGCACTATATTTTTAAATCGTAATCTATGTTTTTATCAAAGATTCGTAGATGATTGTTTTTTTATTTGGAAGGGAACTTTATCTGAACTTTCCGAGTTTATTGTATTTCTTAATAATACCACTTCTTTTTTAAAATTTAGTATGGAATTTTCTAATAGTAAAATTAGTTTTTTGGATGTTAATATAGGAATTCAAGCCAACCATATTAGTACAAGTTTATATAGGGAAGAGGTGAATGCAGGTAGATACCTGCATGGTTCTGGTATGCACGCTCCACATGTGTTTAGAGGTATAGCTAAGGCACAATTTGCCAGAATAAGTAGGTTGAACACTGATGACCTAATATGTTTAGAGCAGATGGAGGATATACGTGATGAGTTTATAAATAGTGGATATGAAATTGATGTTCTAAATAAAATTATGGCAGAAATAATGAGCAATAGACATACCATATACAAACCTATTTTTTCATCAGGTGAAATCTGTACTAATGATACGTCTGTGGGGGAAGGTGGATTGAGGTATGTTACCTCTTACAATATCATGACATCATTAGTGAAGGGTATTATTAATAAATATTGGATGGTATTAATGGCATCAGACGAAGTTAGAGCAATTTTAGGGAGTAAGCCATGCTTTGTACATAGAAACATGAAAGACATTGAAAAGCACATTATGTTATAAGGATTTTAATGTAAATATACAAAACTTATATAATATAATATGAAAGGGCACGTTTCACCTGTTACAACTGTAGTTGTCGTGGAGATGTTATATCTAACAATATTTACACTAATAATATACAAGGAAATAATGTTTTCAAACATCCATTGACAGATAAGGTTTTTAACTTTCACGTATCAGCCACTTGTTTGATTAATAATGTTGTTTATCTTGCCACGTGTACTGCTTGTCCCCCCTTCTATGTTGGAAAAACAACTAGAAGGTTAAAGGAACGTATAATAGAACACAAATCGGAAATAAGAAGGGCCAATATGAATAATGCCCTGTATAAACATATATATGCCTGTGGGTCAAATCATAACTTTAAATTTAGGGTTATTGATATTGTTCAGGCATCTGATAGGGGTGGAGATACTGGTAATACCTTGGAAATAAGAGAGCTTGAATGGATTATTAGATTAATAGCAGATGTTTCACCAGGTCTTAATAGTGCTGTTTCTTTAAAACCTATTTTAACTAAAATACAACATACAAAATTAAAGTAGTTTTTGACTATTACTATATCCACTCAAAGGTTTTTGTATACTGTAACTTATAATAATGTTATTATATTTTTATAGGTATATGAGCTAAAATATTTAAAATGTCTACAATGTTTTAAACTGTTTGATCATGTGACTGTGGGCTGCAGGTCAGGTGATTGTAATGGGCTCCTATATAAATTGCTTTTAAAATGGACCTATTTGTAACATTGAGAAAGGGTGTTTAACCTGAAAGCTTTGTTTTGTATAAAGGTTTTTTGTTCAACTGTGCTCAACTGTGGTTTTTCGTAGGATAATTATTCAGCTATCATTGGTTTGACACATCACAGCTGTACCAGATGTTTGCTATGGGGGACATCTCACACGGCCATTTACTGGGGGATGTTGTATACGCCCTGGAACTGTGGATGATGACACCCATCAGAAATTCACACACACCCACAGAAGAATGCCACAGTGAGGCACATGCACAAGGAACATCATAGAGTGGGTGTTTGGGCTACTGAAGTCATGATTCCAGTGCTTAAGATATATCTGGTGGAGACCTGCAGTATTTTTCAGCCACATATGCAAATATATTCACAGTATGTGCTATGCTACACAACATGATCCTGCAGAAACAGCTGCAGCAGGATCAGCTAAGGAATGGGATACACAGCCCCACACCAGTGCCTAGGTTACCACAGCCACAGTCACAGGAGGACTTGGAGGAGGAACCCCCTGATGATGTCCCAGTATGCAGATGTAGGCATGCTCAGTATGCCCTGGCTTTGGCTAAGTGACAATGCATAGCACATTCACTGACAACCTAGCACCCTAGGGGCTGAAACCTTACTCCTATTCACATACATAAATTAAAAATGATGGCAGACAACCCATACATCCTGTATCCACTCAGATATTGACTGTGTATTGCTTGCATCAGACAGAGGTAGCCCTGAACTGTAATTGTGTTAGCTGCTGCATATGCAAGGTAAGTCCATAACCTACACAGTACTCGTAAGGATTATTATGATTCGGCATTGTATGTATGGATCTTTTACATTATGCAAGTAAATATAGTGGGCTACTTGGTCAGAAACTACATCCACATGGGACTACAGATAGCCATTCCACTACTTCTGTTTCCATGAGTATTCACTAGGCCTCATGCATGGAATAGTCATGCAGTTATACTGCAACAGATTACTGGTACATCTGTCAAGGGAGATGTTAGACAGTGGGTTGACATGATAGTCAGACTACTGTGTATCCCAGCAGAACATGTGTTTTTGTCCCCAGCCCCAACACAGCAGATTTCCCTTGTAACTGCTGTAACACAAACTCATCAGTGGTATATCAGCATGATAGGCAGTCTCACGACAGTAACATAGAAACTGATCATACATTCTATATATTACTTAGCACAGGAATAATATACATATGTATGCAGCGGATTGTGTGATGAATGATCGCTGTCAATTCAGCAGCTTGTGTGGCTCAAAGGACTAGGGCAATTGGTTTGCGTGTCAATGTTCATGGTTCTAATCTCGATGTAGCCCCTTATTATTTTGGATGTCAAGTAGAATAACATTTTTGCTTCACAGAATCTCAGTCTGTGTGTGGTGTAGTATTATTAACCTTTGTGACATATTAATTACATCACACAACTGAAAAAAGTTGTAGCCAAGTTCAGTGATGTGCAGCAGTGCAGAAACAGGGACATATGTCATTTTGTGTAACATACAAATCCTGGAATGGAGTAGAGGTAGGTGTGTTCTGGTGTCAGTTTATAACAAGCAAATATACCACTGGGCATGCTCATACACTTAGTTAAGCAGAGCACAATTCTGTTGCTCCCCACTCAAATTTACTTGTTATATATATAAATGTGTACAGATAGAACAGATAGATAAAGGTATGTATATATATCTGACTGTGAGTATCTCGCTCTCCTTACACACAACACACACACACACATATATATATATATATATATATATATATATATATATATATATATATATATATATATATATATATATATATATATATTCATATCTGTATGTATTTATAAATTGATAAACACACACACACACACACACATATATATATATATATATATATATATATATATGTGTGTGTGTGTGTGTATAGATAGATACATACATCTCTGTCTCTCTACATACATGTACATAACACATATACATGTATCATACATGCAAACACACACACACACACACACACACACACACACACACACACACACACACACACACACACACACACGCACACACACGTATCTCCATGTATACTTATGTGCTTGTTATCTACAGATATATGTTTGTATGTCTGTATTGTCCTATATACCCTGATAATGGTAATTAAAGCTGCAGCATGACACATATATAATGTTTCTCAGTTGTCCAGTTTAAGGGCTCAACAGTAGATAATGCACTTTCCTACAGCCCTTTGTGTCTGCTGGATGTCACAACACATATACCAACAAGTGAACAGGTTTCATACATTTCTAAGTATCATGTTGTCTATGCACGCATTGACAGGGCACATTGTTTTTGCACACAGTCTTGCCCATCCAAATACAGACAGCCACATATGGCCAAAATGGCTACTGTAGACACATATCTAGGATAAAAAACAGTTATCTGACTGCTAGGCTACTAGATGCAGAGAACAGTTGAGAAGCAATGTCACTCTGTAGTCCATACATGCTGCTTAATACAAACCTCCTTTATGTACTCCACTAGTATTCTCATGCAGTCCTGTAGAAAACAGATGTCAGCCATGGTGCATGCTGTAAATATTGTGATCTATAGTGTGCAAGACCCAATAGGTTGGGGGTTCTAATCTCCCTCTAGCCCACCTGGTGTGTGTGTGTGTGTGTGGGGGGTCTTCTTGTATAACAAAAGGGAATTCTACATTAACTTTCAAATTTCAATGGACCTGCACTTTTTGGCCCTTACAGGTGCTGCTGGCCTCCAAACCCCACTCTTCCACAAGGCCTGCTGATATCATGCATCTTAACACAACCACCTGCCATTGTAATGTCAGACTTTAGCAATGGCATGTGCTGTAAATGCTGTAATCTGTAATGTGTAGACTAGATAGATAAGGGTTCTAATTTCACTCATCTAACATTGTGTGTGTGTTTATCTCCCTGCAAAATAAATACGATCACCACACTGACTTTGAAAGAGGTAGGGTTTTGCATTATTTTGTTTGTAGCAGGTAATGTATGCCTCCAAATTCTTGACCAGAACAAGGCCTGCTGATGTCATCTACCATAACATTACCTAAAGAGATGTCAATAGCACACCTGTGTTGTGGAGTGTGTAAGTGTAGTGTTTTCCATTAGATAGGTAGGTGTTCTAATCTAACTCCAGCTAACTTGGAATGTGTCTGCTGTGCAGTGTTCTGTACATCTTACTTGATAGTGTACTATTCTCACTGTAGCCAGGTCTATATGTGCAGAATTTAGAGCATTTTGCATCAGTGTATGGGATCATAGGATCATTGTACATTAGTAGCCTAATGGGTCTAGGTCCCATAAAATCATTGTCACATTCTTACCCTTATCTACACAATCAGCACATATTGCCCCTGTCCACAAGGGACTCACACAGAAGCCTTATGGTGACATGACAGTCATACAGGCATCATCATATAGATTGCATCTGAGCAGGGGAAATGAGGTGCAGTGTTTGCCATTAGGTCTGTTTCAATGTTTTGTGAAAGTGTGGTATACATATCAACCCCACCAGCATGTATTAGTAATGCCACCTACCAGGTTATGTTCTTACAGCAGGTAATACATGTACCATTCCACCTACAGATATGGAGCATTTCCAGTACAGCAGTGAGAGATATTGCCCTGTATGCAAGGCAGAGATCACTTATGTGTAGTCTATATGACACAAGCTACAATAACAATTAATGCACATGATCCCCATAGGAGAGATACTGGGGACTTGAAGTTCCCTTGTGAGGAAACATTGTGTTGTGTGCAGGTGCCACTGGTGCTTACAAAGATATATGAGAAAATATTCATTGCAGTGAAATATTGGTATGCTGAAGGAAGAGTACACAGAGGTTATAACTACATCATTATCAGGTGACAGTGCCCTCACTAATGACATGAACATGATATACTACCTTTCTTACCACTGGGGAGGCATGGCGATCTATGTTAAACTAGGTGTAAACCTGTGTTTCCAGGCCTGTGTGGCCAGGTCTATCACCCCTGAGTATGTACATCAGATGTTGCCAATAATGTCCTACTTACCAGGAACATTGCTGTTACTGATGCAATGATATTATATACACATATGCATGGGGTTACTGCCATGAGTATGTAAACAAGCATATGTTCATGAAGACCCTCTTGTAGGAGAATAACATAACTGGGAGGTTGTTATGCTTCCAGTTTTCTGTGCCATGAGGTGCTTCTTGTCCTCCTGTCAGCTACAGCTGAGTCTATGCAGTTGTACAAGTGGTTGCATAAAGCATTGTTTTAGACGTCGCCATACTTACCTGTCCCATCTGAGGGTGGAAGTGCAGACACAATATTTATGCCATTCCATAGGAGGTTATCCTTTGCTTTGTTGAAGTTTACTACTGTATTTGCTGAAGGGGTGTTCATGTGTGATTCTTACATGTAAGGAGTCTGATTTGTGGTCAGAATGTACCATGGAGGACCTCACAGTGCAGGTGCTAAAGTGGTCAGCCATATTGGTAAGCACCTGGTGCAGTACATTGGCTCCCCATATGGGTATGTCAATGCACTGGTTCAGGGCATTGTAGTTAAGGATGTGGAATAACTTTTGGCCAAGTGAGTTTGAGCATGAGTAAGCAACACAGTTGGTGGTTAGTGAAAGTCACCCCAAACGATGGTGTTGTGATGTAGCTTGACAGGCACATGTAGATTCAAGTAAGCACAACAGCTGTACTGATTCATGGAGCTGCCACTATAGCTGGCAATGGCTTCATTAGGTAGCCTACCAGCACTGAATAGCACCTGCAGTGTCTCCAGGGAAGCACACTGTTTAACCAGTCTGGATGTGCATCTATCTTTAATGACTATGGATACACCAACTGCATTAACTGGCACACATTTAGTGTGAGTTCTAAACATGTGGAAGGATGTGTAGCCTGGAATGGCTGTGGTGCTGTCCACAGCCTTGAGCCACGTGTGTGTGACTGTGCAAATGTCTGCATCTACCAAGGTAGGACACCTTCCAGTGAGTGGAGTTTAGTGTTGGCATTCTTAGCATGTACCAGAATAACCATGGTGTTTGAGGATGGTGTTTCCTCTATGGAATGTTTTCACATCAGACAATGCCAATAAGACACACTATGGTGATGTCAGCAGCCTTGGCCATTAGACAAACTCCCAGAGTTGACAGATGAACACCATGTGTGGCAAAGCATTGAGGTCTGTTGAACAAGTCATCCCAGTCTGACATTTATTGGGTCCCCTTAAAATGACACTATACAATAAACCAATTATTGACTTTAATCACGTTCCATGTGTAATGAGCCATCATCCTAGGTGAAGGTGTAATACAGCTGAAGGCTATGAGCATACCTACCAGAAACAGACTCTTTTAAGCTCAGTCATGTGTCTGCATACAGTCCATTAAGGTACGTCTCAAATTGTAAACACCAACAGGAACTATGAAGTCATCATAACATCACCTGATGTTAACAAACCTGCATACATGTGTGGTATGGCATATCCTGGCACCTCACAGACAGCTAACTGTGACCTTTCCCATGTGTAGCCTGGTGAGAGTGACATCAATGTGTCACATGATGTAATCACCTATGAATGATAAGGTTAAGTTTGTGTTTTGCTTCAGGTGTTTGAACAGTAAGACAGTGGTGCATGTGCTATTATGTGTACTTTATTCTGCATAGGTATGATTATGTATAATGAACTTGCAATTGGGTTTGTGAGGTGTCTGTTGTTTTTGTATGTGTCTAATAAGGAGCTCCACACATGCAGTTATGTGTGACGTGGGTGAGGGTAGCATATGTGGTGAGATGTGCACATTGTCAAACTTTTCATTGTCGTATGAACTGACCGGTGTGTGAGGCAGCATGGAATCAAGGTTTGTTATATAGTCATATCTCTCACACATTTTGTTTGTGTGGCATAGCAGTATAGGGGCAGGGACACTGTCCAGATCTTAACAGTGGTCAGTGATAAAGCCATTAGCAATATAGTCTTGCTTGTGTGTATGTCACAGCAAGTCTTCATTAGGCAGTGGCCTGACAGATGCTGAAATGTAACATCACATTTATGTAGTTTTCCTAATGCAACACAGCACCTGACAGTGTGCCATAACATGGTTAAGTGAGTACAATGCTTTGCCAGGCAAGCGGCCCTTGTATTAACCATAATCCCATGACTAATCCCATGACATATCATTGCTGGAGCCTTCCCGTGTCCTGACAGAGTACTCTTCAAACTATCTGGAGATATACAGAGTTAAGTATATTTTTCTGGCACTTCAGAGTTTTGTACTGTTAATTGTTGCTTGACTAATTTGATATCATTGCTGGCTGACTTCAGAGTTGTGCACTGTTATTTTTACTTCACTGAATAATTTTTCAGATCTCTGCTGAAGGTGTTGTTTTTCCCCTACTCACCTTCCCTATTCCTGTCTTGCTGTTTAAATTTGGAGGCTTTTGCAGTTGCCCACCCCCACTGTAGATTTGATCTGGGACACTCCCCCCAGACCCATCTCTTTACCTCATTCTACCTAAAAGATTCCTTCTGCACTTGTTTTTAGTCATTTTTAATTTAATTGCATTTTTTAAACTGTTTAGTCTAACATTACTACAAACTCAAGTGTGCTAGCTTGCACTGCATTTGAATTGTTTTTACTGCTATTTTAGCTACTTTTCTGTATTAAAAAAGATCTAAGCCTGCTTCCTACCTTTCCTGTAACTAGTGTAGTCCAGATTCAGATTTGCCGTATCCAGGACTGTATTTAAGTTTCTGAGCCCCCCCAAGCTTTCTGTGCTGTAGGAAAGCCTTCTAGCTTATCAGTGGGAGTCGTAAGCACTAGGTAACCTATCTACCACATAAGGAGTGATTCTGGCCCAGAAATTGTAGTTATTGGCCGTTTGGACAGTTTTTTCCATCTCTCTCAACTTTCTGATTTAAAAGCCCGCATTTGCGCTTGTTTCCCCCCTTTCCTGTAACTAGTTTAGTCCAGATACAGATTCTTAGTTTTAGCACTTGAATTTGCTTATTCATGATCAGCACTTGTTCAGAACTTGTAAGCATTAAATAAGCAACTAATTACTACAGCAGTCAACCTTCCTCATTACCTAGAGGAAAACAGTTTTGGTACTTACTTTCCTCACTTGCTTAGAGTAAAACAGCTCTTGTACTCACTTTCCTCACTTATCTAGAGGAAAATAGTTTTTTATTCAGGCATGTCCAAGGGTCAGCTCCCAGTGTTCTCTCCTGTCTATCTGATGAATCTGGGCATCTTGGGGCAATATAGAAATTGCCTCATGTACACAGACAACCCTCTCCTCATACTACCCAATACTACAACATGTGAGTGACGCACTTATCTAGCCAAACTGGAGGTAAAGCTCTCTCCAACCAATACTGAAATTGACAGTCAAGAGGTGAAGGTAAACACTTGCACCACACCACACTCATCACATAGTCTCACTAAATCTACACCACCAAAATCCACATGTAGAAACACAAAAACATTTATGGAGGCTTTCATTCATAATCTGCCCAAGCAACAGAGACCTCCAAAGCAGAAATGCAAGCAACCTCCACCCCCCCAACATAACCCAAATGACACATAGCCTGCAGACTCAGTGTGCCACTCAACCACAGCCAATAAGGCAAAACAATGTACCCAACACACTAGTCATAGGTGACTCTATAGTCAGGCATACTGATGTCCCACTCACCAGGCTAAACAAGGAGACGGTTACTGTCAGCTGCCTATCAGGTGCCAGGATCCGCAACATAACCCACGCACTCAGGTCACTCCACAACAAGCACAAATATGACTCTGTCACTGTCCATGTTGGTGTGAATGACCTGAGAAGTACCTCCTGGACTACATGAAAAGAGACATGGAAGAGCTCTCTGATCTTGTAGCCCAGGCAGGTATGACCCTAGCCCTGAGGAGCATTCTGCCATCACCCAGAATGATACCGGAGTACAAGGACAAAATGATTGACTTCAACAATTGGCTAAGCTTCTGGTGTCATTCTAAGGGATCCCGTATCTGTCTGCCTGGGATGACATGGTCGACAGACCATGATGCTTTGCCAGAGATGGCCTGCACCTGTCATCCCTGGGATTCCAGATACTGGCTAAGGTTCTTGCCACCCCTATAGTGCCTTTTTTAGGCAAGGTTCAAATGACAAATTCATCAACGTAACAGGAACAGGCAAGCAAAAACTGAGGGTGATGCTACTCAATGCTAGAAGTCTAAATCTCAAAATGCACTCACTCGAGGCACTCCTTAAAATGGAGAACATCGATATCTGTGCAGTGACTGAGACCTGGTTCAAGGCTCCAGAGAGCACCCCTGCACTACCAGGCTATAACACATACCACACTTTTCAGTCATGTAACCTGGACCGGAACAGCAAAGGCAGAAGTGTGTCCATATTCATTAAGGATATCCACAACTCCAGGCTAGTTGCTCAGCATAATGCATCCGAGGTTATCCAAGTGCAACTAACTCTGGGAAAAACTGCAATCCAAATTGTAGCTTGCTACAGATCCCCCACCATGCCCCAGGATTCCCACTGCTCTTTTCTTGATGTACTGGAAAATATTAGGGTTCAACCAAACACCCTAATAATGGACAATTTCAACTACCCCAACATTAAGTGGAAAAACTGCTAATGTACCTCAACGCTTTCTGGAATTCATAAACTCCAATGCCCTTGATCAACTTACCCACACCCCCACCAGGGGCAGCAATATCCTAGATCTAGTCATTATCAACATGAGTGACCGGTGTTCCACGCCTGAAGTCAATGCCTCATTGGTCCGATCCGACCATGAGCTAATCACCCTAGATATCCACATCCTGCCCCCACCCCCATTAAGGAAAAGACGGGAAAAAAAATTCTCCAAAGCCAACTTCATGCTTCTTAAGACAGAAGTGGAGAACTTCATGACACCCATGCAGATGGACAACACAGTTACAACTACTGAATCCTACACAATTGCACTTTATAAGCACTTACCTGAGTGCATGGATCATGCTATCCCAAACAGAACCAAGATGCTATCCTCCAAAAAAAGGAAGCCAGTCTTGTGGTCCCCTGCCATAAATAAACTGTACAACAGAAGGAAGAAACTGTTGCAAAAGAGAGTAAAATCACATGAGTGGAGGAGCTCCCTGGTCAGCTTCAGTAAGAAGCTGTGATCCCTGATAAAATCCTCCAAAGCTAGTTACAAAAACAAAATTTCCACTGATTCTAAAGACAACCACAAAGCATTCTATAGCTATGTCAAGAATCTCAATGGCAACACTCAGACCTGCTCTGAGTTACAGCACAATGCACTAAATATACAGACCCAACTGATATTGCCAACATCCTGGCAGATAGGTTCAGTGCTAACTTTGCTCCCCTCTCACCCTGTAAAGGGCCCATCTCTATACCAGAAGAATGCAAAGTTCCTGTAATCACAGCTGCACAGGTAAAAATCACATTCTCCAAAGCCAAGAACACAGCATCCATGGGACCAGACAACTTCACAGGCTGCGTTCTACATGAACTACAGAATGAACTGGCACCCCACCTAAGTAGCATGTTCAGTCATAGCCTCACCTCTGGCTTTGTGCCTTCTGAATGGCACACGGTGACGGTTATCCCACTCCAAAAGGGGGGAGCCACCACGGACCCAGGAACTACCGCCCCATTAGCCTGATGAGCCTGGTGTGCTAGGTCATGGAACGTATCATTATGGAACTTAAAAACAAATACATTGGTAATCTCCAAACTCAGGACCCCACCCAGTTCGGGTTTGTAAAAGGCAGACCATGTCTCCTAAACCTGATAGACTTCTTTGAAGCAGTCACCAAAGCCATAGATGAGGGTAAGGTGGTTCACACAGCCTATCTAGATGTTGCCAAGGCTTTCAACATCATTCCCCACTCTGGAATTATAGATAAACTCAGGAAACTAGGTATAAATCCCTATGTCACAAGATGGGTTGCCAACTGGCTCACTGAAATAACCCACACTGTGAAAGTAGCAGACTCCAAATCCGACTTCAGACCAGTGAGAAGTGGAGTACCATAGGGTTCAGTCCTGGGTCCTCTCCTGTTTGGTATGTACTTCTCTGAAGTACAGGCTAACACAGAATGTCTTTGGCTAATGTAGTTCGCAGATGACTGCAAACTAGGAACCATAATCAAAACTCCTAACGATGTGGACATCCTACAAAAGGGCCTCACTGAGACAGATGCCTGGTGTTAAGCCATGGCCTCAAGCTCAATGTCAAAAAGTGCATTGTCATCCCTTTTGGTAAAAACTCTGTACCCATGAACTATAACTTAGGCGGTAGTATACTTAACACCGAAAGTGTGATAAGAAACCTTGGGATACAGGTGGACAGTAGTCTTTCCTTTGATAATCACATCGCCACAGTAGTCAGGAAATCCTTCTACATGGCACACCTCATCACAAAAGGTTTCTCGTCCAGAAAAAAAGAGGTCATTGTTCCCCTCTACTCATCACTCATTCGACCCATTATAGAGTACAACTCCCCTTTTGGTATGTACCTCACAAAACATCTACAACAATGGGAAAGGCCACAAAAATACCTCACAAAGAGGATTACCAGCCTCAAACAGATGCCCTACGCAGACCGTCTAAAAAAACTCCAGCTTTACTCCATTGCATATCGCATACTCAGAGGTGATCTCTACCTAACATACAAAGCTATGCCAAACCCAGAACTGTTGGACCTGCTCCACATAAATAAATCCCAATCCCTCTGAGTTACATTCTCTAGGGAATCTAAACCTTGTCACCACAATAAACAGAACATGCCAGAGGGAAAGATTCCTGTCCCAGAGACTTCCCATACTCTGGAATAAATTACCTATCTATATCAAACAAAGCTCCTCATTAGCACTCTTCAAGAAATACTTGATGATTGGATGGGAAATAGGAAATTCACCCCGGGAATCACTTATGTGGCTCTGCTCGACAGTGGCACAGGAAAATAATTTTCTTGGGTGGCAAAAGCCAGGGTACCTTTTTGGCTGGGCTTGTATAGGCCCTAGGGCAGATAGCCTAGTACCTACCTATGAACATATGAACCTAAGCATGGTCACAATAGCATACCTACAGATGTGACAGTGCACAACTCCATCACAGTTAGGGTCATGCTGCTACTCCCTTGGGGTTGACAGCCTCAAACACACTGTCTGTAGGCACTCCTTGCAGTGAAAATGTGGATGTCCATTGATGTACAAGGAACTTGTTCAACTCTGCAGTCGATACTCTGGCTTTGGTAGTTTACACTGCCTATCAAGCAACCAGACAGCAGACTGGATGCTGTATGGCATGATGTGGGAACACATACATGTGTTCTGGTTACATAAATGTACAGTATGACATATATAGGGCAGGTGTGGGTGCACACACTTTGGCCCAAGGTTGCCACTCCTCTGCAGTATGCCTCAGATCCATGGGACACTGACATGCATCATAAACCTGTCGAAGGTCAAGCTGCATGAATAGCTGTGAAATTTTCACCTAACAGGGTACTGTGCCACTGTGGTGCTTGTTTGAGCAACCTTGGATGTTTATGTCACTGGACATTGAACATCATATTGTGACACTGCAGCTATGCTCTGACTCACCAGCCACTCATTACCCTAATGAAATCCTAAGAACCCTGGAACACAAGGCATAATACATGCCCAACTGTAATAATTGCTCTGATTGCTACTCAAGGCATCTACCTGAAAAAGGGTATGCCAAGCCTACACAACCTTGCATGACGTGGGACAACTATGTGGCTGAACAAACAGGCTGTGGCCTGCTCCTCATGTAGGGTTTTGTACTAACATTTTGATTTTGGTGAGAGACAAAGTGTAGGACATGGTATCCCAGGAGAGAGATTGGTTGGGGTGAGACCAGCAGTTGTAGTAGGCAGGCATCATCAATTCAGAGAATCCCGTTTTGTCAGCATTCTTCACAAGGTAATTGTGTCATCTAAGTACACACTGCTTGAGTGGTGTGCAACTGCAGAATAACTGTGTAAACACACCCTTCTTAAGTTTCCCAGGGTGTACGTATGACTCCCTTCCCCACTGCTTGCCTATGCTCTGTACAGACACAGACATTTGGATGACTACCTTCTTGGAAACCACGATGGAATTAACTTCAATACTTAGTAGCCCACAAGGCAAGTAGCATGCAGTGACAAGCAGTGTCCCCAGATGTCTCAGCAGTGTTACATTTAAAGCCATACAAAGTCTTATCATGGAAATGATCATTAACAATATAGTACACCTGCAGACACTAGCCCAACCTGTTGTGCTTTGTTCAAGATCAGATCATGCCTACTCTAAGCACTGCACCTCATTGATTGTTACAGTATGTGATGTATGATGGGAGAATGACTCATCCCACCTACCATGGCCTGAGAAGGCATTTGACTAGATTAAGCCATCAGGCATTGTGGACACACTGCAGAAGTTATTTACAAACCTGTATGCCAGCCTTTGGATAGCCAAGTGTCTGACACTCATTATCTGTGAAGATATGATTGTGTGGGCCAGTGCTGCAATGAAGCCAGTCACCAGTGGACTACACACACATCATTCCTGGAACTACTCCTCCTAGCCATTCCCTTCTCTGTAGTCACAGCCACTGCCAATGACCTCAGACTGACCACATTTGCAGATGATTGTAAATAAGGAGCTGTCACTGAATCCCACACAGAACCAGCAGTTATTCAGGATGGGTGAGCACACACATCCGGGTGTTGTCAGAGCCATTGGCAAATGCTATATGCCAGGAAATGCATAATTCTATTCTTTTGGCAGTCATCCACCCCCCTGGAAATTATTGTATTGTCCACACACCTCCAACAGTTGACCCATTTGTCAGGGACTTATGGACACAGAGAGTGATTTAGCCCTTTACTTTCACTGGTTGGTAAGATGTGGGGCTTCATCCACTGTTGCACAACCTATAGAGACAGATATGGCATGTAAACCCCAGAATGTCATTGTTACACTGTATGTGGCACTCATCACACCTATCAGTGAGTGCAATGCCACGTTTGGTGTGTAAGCATAGGCATATCTGACACCTGTAACAGCCAGAGAGGTACCACAGTAACCCAATACAGAGTGTATATAACATGTCCAATGCAGACTGTGTGAAGGCAGTAACTGTGTATTCTGTCTCCTACATGCTTTGGAAGAGAGAGGTATGGCTGCCATACAGGGAGGTGTTAGATCCCACCATGCACCATCTGCACATCCAAGACAGGACTAGCATAACAAGTACCTGTTTTACACAGCTGCACCTTGGCTGTGGTATAAATAGGACATGATGGAGAGAAAGGTGCGCAACCCTGGCACTACACACTATATGTAACAGGCTCTCCATACATATGAAGCACACTTCTGCTGCAATGCACATCATGTGGTAGTTACACAATTGAACAAGGCAATCATAACTGATTTAGGACAAATGTCTGTAATGGACACAGGGAAATTGTATATGGTTCATCTCCTACTCCACTGCTTGTATATGTGTCAGCTCCCAGAACCCTGCTTACACTTATCAAGGGTACCACACTGTGTCAGAGATTACGGATCCAGGGGTAGGTTGCCTAAGGCCATTGTCCCTGTTAGCCTGTGATACAAATATAAATCTATGGAGCCATGCAGCTATACTGCTTTACATTTGTGAATACATTTTACATCTGTGCTGACATTCCATCCTGTGCTCTGACGTTTATGGGTTTATTGTAGTTGTGTACCCATAGGTGTGTCCCACACATTCCTGCATCTGAAACATAAATAGTTCTATGAGACCTTGTTCATTGTGTAAGTATATAGCCATTACAACATCATCCAACTTAATGTACACAAAATAATGCAGTTTACTCATTACAACCGACAGCACATAATATCTGTCAGTGACCAGTACAAATGGCATGTCAAAGGCAGCAATGGATTAAACAAATGCATAGTAATTTAGGTAGTCACCCTGTGCATCAGACACATAGCTTCATTTCCCTGCATTGATGACAGGGATGTGGCACAGGTACCATCACTTGCACAGAGATTTGTGTGGTGGTGCAGGAGGCCTAGGCTGGCCCAATAGACTGGCAAGCGTGTGTGTGAGTCAGGATAAGAAGTAAGCAAGATGGAGCATGGAATGTGCCATGTATGTCTGTAGGTGACCTGACTGTGACAGTGATGTGTGAGTGTTTGCGTGAACACAGTCAAGCTGAGTGTTAACTCTACGTGACTGTATGCTGGACAGCTTTGAAACATGCATGGCGGAGCTGACAGTTCACTGTCTCCACCCCTGAGCAAGGAAACTTGCTCTGTCAGGAGTTGCCCTGGTGCCTCCATGCCCATAGTCAGAAGTGGAGCTACTGCCTGACACTGCCTGCTGTCTGTTGGGACTGTGTCTTCCATAGGAATACCCAGGATCATGAACCCATGGCTTGCCACATCTTGTTGTGGACAGCACACTAACCTCCTGGGCACTGGATGTACTGCCACTATGGGAGCGTGAATGAGAATGGCCATGTGGACTCTCAGCATATGCAGTTGCTGACTTACGTCCATTAGTCCATTGCTCAACTCCAACCAGACTTTCTATCAAAGACAATGACCACTGCAAGAGAGAAATTATGTGATCTCTCTCAGACCACTGTCTTTCCACTGCATCAGTCAACTTATCCAGGGTATCAGCAATTCAGTCGAGGCAGTTACTGATGTCAGATGGTGCTGCATACATAACCCTGAGCATTCATCTGGAGGTCCTTTTGGAATGTGCCTGTGCCTCCATAATGGGCCTAAACATACACCAAGTAACACATGACAAGATACATGCAACAGGTGGTGGAAGGACAACATGCCTACTATGAGCACCCCTATAAATCTGCCTGTGTGTAACCTCACCATCTCTTTAGCTATGACCAGTATCAGCACTCACTGCAGCCATAGTAACCACACTTTCCTATTCATTGTCCCTACGCTATGACTGTCCAATATCTGTGGCGGGACTGGTTATGCGTAGGCATACTGACTGTGTACAGTGATAATGAGGGAAGAAGTGGGATGACATCTTCTGTGACAGAGTCAGCCCCTGCAACCCCCACCTGTGCTTCGCTTTGGCCACCATCATCATCAGAGTCTGAAGAGATACTGCCATCAGGTTATGAAGGGGACAGAGACCAACCCTCCTGGTCAACTATGATAAAAAAGGGAAAAGAAGTACATTAATACCTGCACTACTATGCTGTACAGTACTATCTTGCAATATATGTTAAGCTGTATACAGTGCTTTCAGTATTACAGACTTGTTTAATCCCCAATCTCATATACTAGGACCTGAGGATATTATTTTCTAAAAAAACTTTTGTAGTTACTTGTAAAGAATCTTCTTCTTAATCAAGAACCTCATGAGCAGCAGTGGTGTACACTGTTGACATTTGTCAAAACTTTGCACAGTTGACACATAAGGCAATCTGTACTGTCCTGCAAATACTGAAAATCTATCAGTGTGGTCACAACTACAAGCCATAGGTATGACTGCAAACCGTGTTCCATTGGTAAAAATCTGTCAGGTTGTTACATGCAGACAGTATATCAATCCAGCTGGCAGGCCTGGGATGACACTTTAGTGAATACAGTGCACTAAATCTACATCTGTAGCACAACAGTGTTATGCTTACCAGGAGCAGGAGCACAGCCACATCTGATTTCTGAAGGTTCTGTGAAAATTTGAGGGAGAGGTAATGTAAACAGTAATCCATGTTGCATTATGACAAGGTAGTACATTCAGATATCTCACATTTACAGTACATACTATGTTAATTGGTATGTTGGTCACAATCTGAGCATAAGATTCAAACTGCAACTACCCCCCCAATAAAAATACCTGCCACCCACATAAAGATATGTACACCCTTACACACTGAATGCTACAGTATTCCAGTGCTTATCCAAATAAG
The DNA here is from genome assembly GCF_019279795.1 of Protopterus annectens. Lineage (NCBI taxonomy): Eukaryota > Metazoa > Chordata > Ceratodontiformes > Protopteridae > Protopterus > Protopterus annectens. The sequence goes on along the minus strand of NC_056726.1, from coordinate 856,509,581 downwards.
CATACCTGGATGCTCCTCTTGTGTGGAAATGGTGGCACCCGTATCCATGACATGCCATGTGATGGATACCCGAGAGCTGTCCTGTGTTCCTAGGTTCATCAAGAATTCCTCAGTGGCTGACTGTGGCTGTTCCACAGCAAGCCATCCACCAGTGACACCATGATCTCTGGCCACATGAGCTGCTTTATGTGGGTAGCATTTATCATATCAGTGGCACTGTGTTATACCTGCTCATATGTCCTGCTCTGGTGACCAATTGCATTGACATTATGAACCAGATCATCCCACAGTGCTGCCTGCTCTTACCTGCTTGTCCTCCTCCTGGACAGCAGGAGTTGGTGGTGTTGACTCAGGGCATCCAGGAGAGTGTCATTTTCTGCCTCTGTAAAAGGGTCCTAACATTGAGGATGCATATTTCCTGAAAGAGAACAAAATGGGAACATATATCAGGATCATATATGTGGGAGTATAGTATGTAGAGATACAGCAATAGCAGATGTCTACCAGTAGTCACTGCTTAGTTACACATCTCATATTCAACACCATGCAAACATAGTGAGGGTGTGGATGTGAGTAGGATAGTAGCAGTAGGCATCTATTCCTGCTTGTGCCATGACAGATACTGTTGTATGATCTCACAACCAACACAGCAGCCCATTATGTTGTGACCTGTAGGTGTAAACCCCTTATAATATTTAAAACCAACAGTGCCACACAAATAGCAGTGTGGTATTACCACCTCTATCAACAGGAAATTTCCAGGAGAGTGGTATACCTAATTAACAAAGAGCATTTTACCTGCACTGTACTCTAGTTCCTCTGTAGGTGTAACATGTAGATCAATGACATCATCAGTACAGTTCCAAGCAAGGCTTACTGCTGTAATCCCCATTCCCCATAAGTATATTGAAACATATGCATCATGTTGGAAACAAAATGGTTACATTCCTGATGGAGTACAGTACTCCTCTGTTGAATGCTACAGATAAATAACTCTCATATACAATGTTTCCCCTAGCTAGCTGTTTGCCTTTTTAACATGGTTCTCTATTAGTAAGTGATTGCCTCTGTGCTCCTGAAATGCTAATTACTGCCAACACAGCTGATTTGCAGTATAATCAGCAATCTCATGCAACCACTGAACAAGATGTAAGACCTTAATGTAGATTACAACCTCTTTCTCATATGTTGGGTAGGAAAATAGTGGGGGACAGATCCTATGTCATGGCAGAGATAATGTCTGCAGCAGCTACTATTTACATACAAATGTGTGTGCTACAAGCTGAAGCTGATGCTGCAGGCAATAGGCCCAGGCAGAAAGGGTGAACACTTTGCAGGACAACAAGCTTTAAGAGTAAGTGGAAGACCTGTGGCAGCCTTGATGTATAGGCACAGTCAGATTGAGAGAACCCTCCACACTTTGTTAAAGTTCAGTGTCTTAAGACTACACAAACTGTTGGATTCCCTGGATTTATTCAAAGCTTTCTTGATGTTGCAACCATTTCACCCAAACCCAAACATTAGATTGAATAATGAAATGTTAAATTTAAACATGTTTCCCCTTATTAGAGAGAAAAACCTATGGGACATCTACGTTTTTAGGAATATGTCTTTCGAGGAAGTAAGGCAGGCTTTAAAGCTTTCCAGGTCTACGCTATAATATTAAGACAACTTAGGGAATTAACTGGTTCACTGACAAGGGAATTTGAAATTCATTATAGCAATGCCAATACTTGTAAAATCTTATGGATGCTAGTACAATCTAAGAAAAAAACATTAACAAACTCTTATAAATTGTCTACTCAGCTCAGATATTAAGCTTCCATTATTATGTCAGATTACTGGCTGAAACAAAACCCTGGATTCACTGATAAAATTGGGTTGAGAGGGTGGCTTAATGGTTAAGATGTTTTCCTTATAAGCACAAGGTGCAGGGTTTGAGTCTCACAAGGGATAATTGGCTAGGCTTCAAATGGCTCACAAGGGCAGTTAGCTTAGTACTAGCCTATGAACCTGAAATCTCAAGCCATTTGAGCTATACTGCAATTGTCCCCCTTTAAAGAGCTTATTGATACCCAATTAATAATAATGCTTATTTAATGCCAGTTAATATGAACAAGTTTATTGCAACGTGTTATCAAATTGCCCACATTGCCAATTTTCCAGCAAGCAGATCCGTTTCACATCTTCTGGAGCTTTAAGTCTACATACAAACTCTGGTGTTGACTGAAAGTTAGGCTGGAGAAAATGGAGTATTAAAAATCCACTCTCATGGGAATTTGCACTCTTGCATATTACTTCTGAAAATCTCCCAAAACTAAAACTGCATATTTTAATTACAATCTTTTTGCTAAAACTATACATCACTCAGAATAGGTTAGATAGGAGTCAATGTCCATGCTCAAGCTTCAGACAAATGGCAACCAAATGTAGATTAACACATAAGTTGCTAATAATCAACCCTAATAAATGTTCATACCTTCTCCAATACTGGAAAACCCTCCTAGATATTGTCTTACCCTAAACTAGGCAGAACTCAATATCTTACTGCATTTTAGATGTCAGAGGAAACTTTACTGTTTGAATGACAATATGTTTGGTAGTACAATTTCATGTAGTAGATGAGTAGGTCAAATAAGAATACTTTTATGGGAACTTCAAAATAGCACTTATTGTATATAGCGCATATAGATTTTTCCTTGTTTTTCTTTGGTCTGTTATTGTCAATGTATTTTATATTTCGCTCTTAATTTGGTATATCTCAGATTCTGTATAATTGAACAAGAAGATGGCTACTATCATTTCATACATAAAAGATTTTATCTATATTCATGTTTTAAAAGGAAAATAAATATTTGAAAAAAAAAATATTGAGAGTACCCAACCCACTGAGAAGTAAGGTATGTGTGTCAGGTAAGTCTATCAGTCAACGGTATCAGTAACACAATGCAAGGCAAAATGCTTGGTGTGTCCCAGAAAAAAGTAGGTGTACATTAACAATGATGTCGCACAGTTGAACAACTGCCAAGTCAAGTGTTATGTCATGGTAGACCCCTATTAGGTGTGCACTGGCACGCCTTGCGACTAGCTCCACCTCCATATATGTATGCTTCTTGTGCAGCTGTGGTTGTCTGTGATATCACCATCAACACATTGTGAGCTGCAGTGTGATATAACTGCACCACAAGGTCAGTGCACATTTTAACAACCTCTGGAAATACAGGCTACTGCATTACCTCATATTCTCATAGGTTCATAGGTAGGTACTAGGCTATTGGCCCGAGGGCCTATATAAGCCTAGGCAAAAAGGTACTTTATAGTGTTGTACTAGGAGTAGGTGAGAGTGGTCCTCTCTGTAGGCCTTTTCCCTCTATTATATAGATGCAGGCATTCCAACAGTACTGCTTTGTGTAGATAAATAGGTGATGCGACAGACATACATATCAAACTTTATAATATTGATGGCCACTTACATGTATTTTCATTGGCAGATGCAGCTATACTTGAACCCAGGACCATGTGTACCAAAAAGCAATAGCTGCAATGCATTTTACAGACTGAGCTACAGAGTCCCTGTTACAGCAGCTGAATTTTTGTATGTTGTAGTTAGCATTCCACAGTTATCTGCTGTTAAATACCCCACTTGTATCTATTATTATGTGTATGGCTTTACAGTGCTGTATTTGTACACCAGAGTCCCAGTTACAATCCTATTTTCTATTAATGTTTTATCAAGTGTGTTCTGGCATGTTGTAGACATAATTGCAGGGTTACCTGCTATCAGATACCTCACTCACATCAAAGCTTATGTGTGTGCCTTTATAGCAATGTATTTGTGCACTAGAGTGCCAATCACAGTACTATTTTTCTAGAAATCTCTTAGCTGATTTGCATGGTGCGGTGCAATGCGCAGTACAGTTTAAACAAGCTTAATGAGGGGAACTTCAGCATGAGTATATTTTGCTTAAAACGCCTGCCTTTGTTAAAAGCTGAGTGGCTTGGAAATATCATCTGCTTCTCTATAAGTACAATGGTCATGGGTTTGAAATAGGATGTAGCTGTCCTTTCTGAATGTGACTTGATATTGTTCCAAAAGCATATATCAATATAGCACTATTTAGCATTTCTAAGAGATGTGGTGTGCCTCGCCACATCACTCAAAAAAATCTTTAAAGAAAACAAAAGTGAGGAGATAGAACAGTAGTGAAAAGGGGTGCAAGAAGGTGGAAAAATAAAATAACAGGCAGGCAGGGATGTGCAGGACGGTTGTAGGAACGAACCATACCTATCCATTTCTTCAACAGCAACAGCTGTGCATTTTCACAGATTTTTTAGCTGATCATCCACAGAGAGGGCTGATGACAACATAACTGCATTGTCAAGCCAATTGGACCAAATTAAGTATGTCCTGTGGAGAGCTATGTATGGGGTGATTTATATGGGACATTTTTTTTTTTGGGGACAGGTGCAAATGTTTTTTTTTAAGGTGAGAGTGGAATGTTGGGGAAGGGACACAAGCACTTGTGGGGGAAAAAGCTTTTGCAGACAGACAAGACAGCAGACAGGTTAGTGTGTGACACAAGAGGTGGGGGTGAACACCTTGGATGGGGAGGGTGTTTTGGAATCCCAGTTCCATGAACCTCCACACATTAACAGGGTGACTCAAGTCGTCACCCATGGGACTGTCAGCACTGCTGCTTCACTGGCAGTGGTGGAGGCTGGCATCTGGGGTGAGGTTGACCCACCAGGATGATGACCATGCTCTCCACCTGTCGCAGGCATGTACCAACAGTTCAGCGGATCACCCTGAGCACCATACCTGGTAGATCTTGACAGGTGACAAAATCACCCCCTCCATCTCCGCTTCCAGAAGGGGCCCAGTGTGTGTGGCAGAACTGCCTGATGCAGCAGGTAGTGCAGGGGCAGCACAGGGTGCACCACCAGGCTGTGGCCCAGATGTGCTAGGCCCCAGTGCCACAACCGGGGGAGCCAAGTTAGGTGGATCACCTGGAACCGGCCTACCTTGTCACACTGTAGTATATTAAATGTAAACATAAGGTAAGATAAGAAATAACCAAGCAAATGTTAGTTCTAGCATAATGGATGATAATATTGCCTAATCAAAATACATATTAATGTATATTATGAGGAACACAACAATAAATAACATAACAGTAAGTATTTTAACAGCAAACCAATATCAAATAACCCATAAGTCCAACATAACAGTTAGCTTAAAGTAATATTTTAATATCAAATCATAATAATAAATAACATTAATAAATGAAAAAAGATAAGGTGTGGGGAGAGAGAGAAAAACATACCATTAGTGACCTTGCAGGTGATATTACTACACAGACTAATAATACATACTTCTGCAGTTGTGCAGTGTCAGTTGTGAGAACAGTGATTCCAATTCTTGTATAGATGACATTGCATGTACATACCTCTCAACCTGTTAGCATGGGTCAGTATGGGCCAAGCACTAACAAATGCAGGTGAACAACTACAGGGAACTGTTTTATATACTGTGCTCATACATTACTACCAAGGAGTTCTGTAAATGGAATTGCCACTAAATCGCATTCCACGTAATGTCACTTGCTAATCCAGGACCAGACATATGGAGCATTAGTCATTACATTCTGAAAAATCAAGACAGCTGAGAGGTATGTTCATGTACATTAAGTAGACTAGACAGCTGGTGATTTCTTAGTTGGCTGCCATGGGATTAGAAACCAACAGCTGTGACTCCAGGGAAAATGTGCACTTAATTTAACAGTTGACTGCTGTCAGATTAGAAAAGACATTCAGTGTATACAGAACTACTTCACACTTATTGGAAAGGATTATTTATCAAGGCACAATCCTGCTTTAGACTTTATTGATAGTGTTCCTTAAAATCTGGCACTTATACACATGGATATCTGCCCAGAACATGAGCTACCTTACACATATACCTTGTTCCTGGAGTGGGAAGAATATACAACATTATTTGACTAAAAATGGCCATAACACAGGATTGAACCTTATTGTGGGTATTGCACTACAATTATCAGACAGCTTTTTTCTGAAGACTTTATTCATTTCCTTTTTACAGTTGACTGGTGTCAGATTAGAACACACATGCAGTGAATACAGTCACATTGCATGTAGATCAGAGTCTGTGTTGTGACTTTAAGAAGCTTCTCAAAGTAAGGGCATATGCATATAAACAGAGATCCCATGCAGGCAGCAGTGCCATTTTGAGTGAAAAGCCAGAGTGTTAACATGTATGAGTGCAGTAGTCAGTCTGTTTATAAGTTTATTAAGTTTAAGCCTCAATCCTGATGTATTTGTATGTAATAAAGCTGCTTGAATCGAACCCACAACCATTCATCTGTTTTATCCTGACCAGATGAACAACATGGTGTTAGAAGTGGCATGTCTGAATGATATGGTGTTAGAAGTGGCATGCTTGAACAACATGGTGTCAGAACCAGGATGTCTAAGCAACAAAGAAGCCAAAAAGAAGCCAGAAGTCAAGCCATGAGGTACACAGCTAGAAATAAAGGTATATAGAGGAATAACTCATCCCAACCTGCTCAAATGATTGAAAAAAGGTCATAAATGAATTTCAGGTAATTAAAACTTGCATAAATGATTTATTTCTTAAAGAAAACGATTTGAAGCATTTGCAAAGCACAAAACTCATTATTAATAAAATGAAAAGCACAAAACACATTATTGATTAAAGGAAATGCTTGAAACCATGATATTTGATAGAATTATTCAAAATACTAATGAGACTGCTCAGAATTATTTCTGATTTGCATAACAATCATGTTAAAAGAAAGACAAGCACAATAAATGTATAACAAGCATGATAACAGTCAAATGAGCATAACAAATACAGTAAACAGACAAAATGAGCATGGAAAACCAAGGTTTACTATCATATTCTTGAAAATGCTTCCATTGAATGACCATAATGTCAATGTAAAATGTTGATTTCTGACACATCTAAAAGGCAGAATGTTGGAAATGACACTCCAAACTCCCTGGTTCGATGAGTTCGACATAGCAGGAGGTGACGTCAGTCACCCATGCTATGCACATTAATGTACCATTATACTCAATGGTCAATGGTACGTTAATTGTACTATTTTGCAGGGGGCTATATCCAGGGTCTATATTAGAACATCAAAGTTTCAAAACTTTAAATGTTCTAATATCGACCCCTATTCAGCAAAAGCTGAAAATATCAAAGCAACAGAAAACTGAATTTTTTCCTAGGGAAAGAATTTGGTTGTCCGTTTCTGTTGCTTCGGTATTTTCAGCACTGTGGTGGAAAGTTATGGGTTGGGTTCAGTTAAGTGTGCGATTGAGTGCGGGTTAGATTAGTTAGGGTTAGGGTGCGGGTTAGGTATGTGTGCAATTGTGTGGACGTGAGGGTTAGGGCAGGTTAGGTGAGTTAGGGTTAGGGCGCGGGTAAGGTAAGTGTGCGATTGTGTGGACGTGAGGGTTAGGGCAGGGTAGGTGAGTTAGGGTGCGGGTGAGGTGAGTGTGCGATAGTGACAGACCTTAGGGTTAGGGTTTGGGTTAAGGTAAGTGGATAGTTAGTGGTGTGTGCATAGTTTAGTGTAGGGTTAGGTGTAAGATTTTAGGTGTATGTGTGTGGATTGTTGTTTGTTTGGTGTGCTTGTGTTGTGTGTATGTGTTTTGGAACAGCAAATATTTTCCCTAGGAAAAAATTTGCTGTTCTATATGTTTGATGTTTTCAGTTTTCACTGGATAGGGGTCGATATTAGAACATTCAAAGTTTTGAAACTTCGCTGTTTTAATATAGACCCTATATCCACCTACACCCCCCACCCCCTACACATTAAATATACCAAATCTGAGATCGCACTACAGTGAGGAAATTGGCTAATTCCCTGCTCCTCACTGAACCGCAACCTCCCTACACAATGTTGAACCCAAAATATTGACCTACACTATCCGTTCGCCATTTGGTTCGACATTATGCCGATTTGGAAGCTGCAAGTCAACCACATGCTGGTCGACCAATGCAGTTTCCAAGTTTTGATTGTAAACTGAAAAGCAAAGCGACTGCATTTTTAGTAAACAACCACATTTTTTATATGAGCTACTATTTCGTGTTGATTAAAGCTATTCAAAGTATAATTAGAGTTGTCTGAAATATCTCAAAGTGTGCAAAGTGTTTGCAGTGTGTGCTGTATTATAGTACAATTATTTCAGAGTTTACTGTGTGCAGTGTACAGTTCATTTGCATAGTGTAGTCATTTCAAAGTGTTTCTTACACTGTACAGAGTTATCTCCCAAAGTACAGTCATTTTGAGAAGTTTCTTGTGCTGTGTAGAGTTCATTCGCAAAGTGCAGTCATTTCCAATTGTTTCTTACACTGATGCATGGTTTCTCAAAGTACAATGATTTCAAAGTGTTCTTGTGCTACACAGACTTATTTCACAAAGTGAAGTTATTTTGCAGAGTCTATCGTGTTGTTGAGCATAACTACAGGTTTCTGGCATAAAGTTCTAACATACATGTGTGTATGTTCATACATAATTCCAAGGGTCTTTATTACTGTGTGTTGTCATGCCAGAGGCATTTCGCGGATCCAGTCCACTTGTGTTTGATCATAATATTGCAGAGAATTGTAGAGTATTTGAGCAGGAATACAATATTTTCATACAAGTAACTTTTTATGATCAAAATGCACGTACAAGGGCATTGATTCTGCTTAATCCTACTGGGGTCAGAAGCCATTGAAAGAGAGTTTTAATTTGTGTATCCACCAGCAGTATATGCAGGAGAAGAGGAAAACCAGCATATTGCTGTACAAGCTGAATCAAGGGAGGACCCTGAGTGTTTAAAACATAAATTTAGAGAAATGTGTAACCCCCAGACAAATGTTACATTAGACAGGCACTTATTTTTATACAAGAGACCAAAAGCCAGGAGAAACCTTTGCAGCTTATATTACTGACTTAAGAAACAAAGCTTGGGTGGGAGGATGACATAATGGTTAAGGTGTTTACCTTAAAAACACAAGGTGCAGGGTTTGAATCTTACATGGGCTGAATGGCTAGGCTTCAAATGGCCCAAAAGGGCAGTTAGCCTAGTATGAACCTAAAATGTGCAGATTTGGTGATTTGAAAGATGAATTAATAAAGGTGAGGCTTGTGCGGAGTGTTAATAATGCCGCAGCGAGAAAGATTTTGCTTTGAGACAGTGATTTAACATTGAGCAAAGCCAAAGAGATTTGTCAAATACACAAGCTTAAAGAAAGACACACAAACATGCTTATGTGATAAGAGCATGGTTTCAGCAGCTTCTAGAGCAAGCATAGACAGCATGCAGCACATGGCTAACAGAAACAGGCCTAAGCACAAGGCAGTTGCAGCTCCTGTAGGATTTCCAGGGAGAACCCAAAACTTTCAATCAAGTTCTAAGACTAGTTCCGTACAACGGACATGCTCAGTGCAGCACAAGGGTGTCAGCAAAACCCAAGTCAAATCTCATTGTTAACTATCGTAATTGCAGTGCCAGTTATGAGTCTAAAGGAGAAAAGTGCTTAGCATTTGGTCAGCAATGCCACAAGTGTAAAAAAATGGAACCACTTTCAAAAGCTTTGTAAATCAAGCAAGCCTCATTCATTTATTACGAAAGGTCACTCAAAACAGCACGTTGATCATATAGAAAGCTGCAACTCTACTTTCTATGTAGATGGTGTATCAGTGCTTAGTGAAAAGGTTAATGCTGTAGATTTGTTAGCAAAAAAACAGTGTTTTGTACAGTCCTGATTAATGGTAAACCCATACAGCTCAAAGTGGACACTGGTTCAAAGTCCACTGTTATGTCAGCAGAAACATTTGCTAGAGTAAGAGCTGGTGAACAACTTAATTTGGCCAATTTTGCAAAGCTTGTTGCTTATGGAGGTGAAGAGATTCAAACCAAAGGCTCAGTATTGCTTTCATGCTATTTATCTGGAACAGTTTTAGCTTGCTATTTTGTGTAGTCAAAAGACCTGTATAGTCCTTATTAGGTCTCAGAGGCAGTTTAAAAATTAAACTGCTTTCTTTTACCAAAGAAGTCCATCATGTTAGCACATGTCCTAGTTCCAGTTTCATCAATGTTATTTTCACAGAGTATGCTATTTTCAAAGACAAGCTAGGTAAACTTCCAGTTCTGTATTCTATGAAATTAGACCCAGAGGTCAGTCCAGTGGTCAGACCAGTGAGAAGAGTTCCAATAGCTATGGAGGACAGAGTCAGTCCAGTTAAATAAAATGGCGCAGCAAGGTGTGATTTGTCCAGTTACAGAACCGACTGAATGGGTGTCTTCCATGGTAGTCATGCATACGAAAAGCTCAGATGAAATCAGAATATATATTGACCCAGGAGACTTAAACAAAGCATTAAAGAGATCCCACCATCCTATGCCAACAGTCGAGGAAGTTACTACCCTCATGCCAAATGCCACTTTTTTTTCTGTCTTAGATGCAGAATTCATTTTGTAAGTAATATTTGATCGTAAATCTTCACTACTGACTACATTCAGTATGTCATTTGGTAGATACAGATTTCTCAGAATGCCTTTTGGAATAAATTCTACCAGTGAAGTCTTTCAGTGTGCAATGTAGTACTATAGTAGTAGATGATTTACTAGTTTAAGGCAATGGTGAAGTAGAGCATGACCTCAGGAAAGTTCTGGAATGAGCACGTGAAGTGAATCTAAAGCTCAATCCCCTGAAATGTAAATTCAGGCTACCAGAAGTTACTTATGTCAGTAATTTATTTGCCAGTTCAGCCTTACAATCAGATTCTTCGAAATAAACAGCCACTCTTGAGATGTCAGCTCCAGACAATGTCCAAGCCTTACAGTATTTTCTAGATATGGTTAACTATTTGGGCAAGTTTATACCAGACATCAGTGATTTATCAGCACCCTTAAGAGAGCTGACATGCAAAAATGTTACCTGGTCATGGTTGGAACAATACCAGAGAGCATTTGATGACCTGAAACAGAAAATTGCCAGACCACCTATGTTAAGATACTATGATGTCCGCAAACCAATAATTCTTTCCTGTGATGCTTCAAAGTTCTTTCTTGATGCAGTTATTCTTCAAGAGGGCAGACCAGTAGCCTATGCATCTAGAACTCTTACCCAAACTGAGAGGCAGTATGGTCAGATTGAAAAGGAACTTTTGGCAAATGTGTTTGCATATCCTAAGTTCCATGATTATATTTACTGCTGAGCTATCCAGACTGAGACTGATCATCAACCTCTAGTCAATATTTTAAAGAAGCCTATGTATACAGCTCTAACAAGACTACAAAGAATGATGCTCAGATTACAAAAGTACAACTTCAAAATGGTCTATATGAAAGGCAGACCTCTTTATCTGGCTGACACCTTATCCAGATCACCCAGAAATACCACAGAAAAGCTTGATGCAGAGAAATTTGACTTCAATGTCATGGAAGTGCATAATTTTCCTACCACAAGACTTGAGCTAAGAGATAATACAAGGACTGATCCAGTTTTGCAAAAGCTCAACCACTTCATCAATGCCGGATGGCTGTCAAAGCAATCTTGTGTACCAACAGAAGTGCAACCTTATTTTCCTTACAGAGATGAGACGTTGATGAAGAGATTATACCATTTTCAAAGGTCCTAAAGCTGTCTTTCCTATTTCCTTACAACATGAGTACATCCAGATTTTGCATCGTGGCCACCCAAGTTTCAAAGCTACCAAAAGAAGGGCGAGAGGATTAATATTTTGGCCTTCTCTGTCAAAAGATTTCGATAAAGTACTTTTATCTTGATCAATATGCAATAGTACAAAACCGCATTTGCAAAAAGAGCCACTTCAGCTAAACCACATTTCCAAACTACCTTGGTCAACAGTAGCCACTGACATATTTGAGTAGAACAGTCAATATTACTTAGTGTTGGTAAACTATTATTCAAACTGGTTTGAGATTGATCTGCTACCTAACCTAACATCCAGTACTGTCATTACTAAGATGAAACGTCATTTCTCAGTCCATGGTAGTCCACACAAAGTTATTTCTGGCAATGGTGCCCAGTTTAGCAGTCAGCTATTTCAGAAATTTGCAAAAGAGTGGGACTTTATAGATGTTACCAGTAGTCCTGAGTACTCACAGTCAAACAGCCTAGCTGAACGTGCAGTAGAAAGTACAAAGCAATTACTAGAGAGGTCAAAGTGTGACAATACCAATGTTTTCTTGAATTTGCTTAATCTCAGAAATATACCTCGTGACAATTTACTTGGCTCACCTGTTCAGAGACATCTATCTAGACAAACCACAACAACCTTGCCTATCAGTTTCAGTTTGTTGGTACATAATGCTAAAAACACCAGTACAGTCAAAGCTCAACTATTCAAAAAGTGTTCATTCCAGAAGTCCAACTATGATAAAATGAGCTGATTTCTTTGTCCATTGAAAGAAGGAGAGATAGTGAGGATGCAAACTGGGAGAGGTTATGATCGAATTAGTCAAGTGAGAGGTGTTATGTGCCAAGCTGAGATCTTACTTAGTAGAATCTGAGAGTATAGAATAAAGAAGAAATCACAGGCATTTTCTTCCAGTGTCAGAATCAATATCATGGCATCGTACCTGTGATACAGACTCTAGATCTCAGAGCAACCCAGATGATGTTCCTGTTGAAGGACATGTTTCACTACCTATTCCCATTCCTGATGATATCCCAGATGTCCCTGAAGTTGAACATTCATTAAAGACAGTACCTGTTGCTAAACCCAATTTTTATGTCACACAATCAGATCACATTTGCAAATCTAGTGGGGTTGGGAGAGTGGGCCAATGGTTAAGGTGTTTGCCTTACAAACACAAGGTGCAGGGTTTGAGTCTCACAAGGAATAATTGCCTAGGCTTAAAATGGCTCGCGAGGGCAGTTAGCTTAGTACTAACCTATGAACTATGAACCAAGATACACAGCAACCTGGACATGATTGTTTCATGTTTATACCAGACTTCAGTGAATTATCAGCACCCTTAATTCACTTTAATTAGGTCTGCATAATTGCAAGTCAAAGGATTATTTCAGTATAATTGCATGTCAATGATTATTGTCATTATGGGTCTATATTAGAAGCACAAAAATACTTCTAAGCGAATACAGAAACAGTGACACATAGTCATTGAATCGCATTTAATCGATTCGTTGAATGTCATAGGGCAAGGAGATGGTTGGCCAACTTCAAGAAGTTGCCCTTTCCTTCCCTATAGTGAAATCTCGAAGTTGGTATACTTAGGGTTGTGTGGGGGGCACCCCCCACATTGGGTGGTGTGGGGGGCAAAGCCCCCTACCTGTTTATGATGTTCAATTATTTTTTTTTAGCAAACGGCCGCGTAAGTTTTTTCCCTAGGTAAAAATTTGCTTACGTGGCCATTCGCTGTTTTTAGGTTTTGTGCATAATGTGTCGACTTTTATGTAGTCGCACATATGCACTTTCATTCTTGTAATATGGACCCATCATTATTACTGTGCATGACTTATTTCTCAAAGAGGGAAGATGTAGATCAGAGTGTGTTTTATGAATTTACAAAGCATTTCAAAGTGAGGACATGTGTGTATAAATAGACAGCACGGGCAGGCAGCAGTGCCATTTTGAGTGAAAAGCCAGAGTGTTAACATGTATGACTGCAGTAGTCAGTCTGTTTATAAGTTTAAGTTTAAGTTACTAAGTCTCAATCCTGATGTGTTTGTATGTAATAAAGCTGCTTGAATCGAACCCACAACCATTCGTCTGATTTTTACTGACTGGAAGAGCAACACTGCACACTTATTTGAACAGATTAGGTATCAAAGCACAACCCTGCTTTAAACTTTATTGATAATGTACCTTAAATGTGGCATTTATGTACGTGGATATCTGGCCTAAACTTCAGCTAGCTTGCCCATATATGTTGCTCCTGGAGTGGGAAGAATATACAGCATTATTTCACACAAAATGGTCACAACTCAAACTTGAACCTTACTGTGGGTATTGCACAACATTTATCAGACAGTTTTTTTTGACACTCCTTATTCATTTCCTTTTTATAGTTCACTGGACTCAGATTACAACACACATGCAGTGACTAGAAGAATAGTGAACACTTATTTGTTTGAAAACAGTACACATGACAGCACCATCACTGTTTAAAATCTATTGATTACTGTTGCTTCAAATCTGGCATGTACAGTATGGATGGCTGTGTCAGACTTCTAGGTAATAACCCATATACCCTCATCATTACTTGATTGCAACCTACAGCATATTTCACACAATGAGCAGAGCACAAAAGTGATTGTTAATCTGGGTAGACCACAACATCAACTGATGTTTGGAAGCTACACTACACAGTAATGCAGGTTTATTTGATGTAACTTGCTTTACCATTTCAGGTAGGCAGTGACACATTACTAAACATATTACATTTCCCAGGTATGTCATATCTAACTGTTACAACTGCAAACTCTATAAATAATTTATTTTGACAGTATGTTATGCATTAGGTTAATACTTTGATGTTTCCCTACTTACCACGCTGACACCTCATCCTGGCCAGGTGCCCTGCATGGGACTGAACATTGCAAGCCCTCTCATCTGCAGCTGTTGAAAGAGAAACAAACCATTATGCATACCAGTTTTGCACAGATCTAGCTTGTATATTTCTAAAGTACTGGCAAACATACTTACATATCTGTGGGGTATCCCCAGCCTTATCCTCTTGTACCGAGGTGTCCAAGGTTCCCCTCTTCTGTCACTTGAGGTCAATATAGTGGTGATGACACTGCTCACCAGTCCCTAGCCAACCAATTCCTGTCTTCAGACTTACATTCTGAGCCCTGGTAATCACCCTGCAACAGCCGGGGTTTGTAGTCTTTCACCAGGAGTCCAACAAACACTCTGGACTCCTGCCCACCCGAAAGTGTGCTTCCTCTCCAACACCACCAGGCATACTGACAGCCAAGTGAGACTATAATGAATGGTGTGAAATTCCTGCCTATTGGCCTTAATACAGACTGCATTCCAGCCCTTACATGTCATACTGTAACTTTCAAAAAAAGTGAGACATTGCTTAGCATCATACAAACCAGTTTAGTGGAACAGAGTATCGTGCAAACTCGCACAATCCATATTTAAGCAAAGCTTAGCAATGCGCAAACACTGTAGGCCATTAGCTGTGTTTAAGCAGTGCTTAGCATCATGCAGCTTTTCTAAATGTAACAATTTTTTATTTTGAATGAAACTACTGTTTCAGTCACGTCACATATTTTCACAGCAATAACTGTGAAAGCTATGATTAGCGAGGACATGAACCCAGTACCTACTACAATGGAAGTTGTGACTCAATCTATCTAGCCACTTGGATAGTGGAGAAACCCAGTATATCTTCACATATACTACTAAGGTGCATGTTACCATTACTAAGCACCAAGCCACACCATGCAAACATGTATTAAAAAAAAAAGAAAAAAAGTATTCTACAATTGATAATTGGTTACATCCGGTTTCTATTTTTAGATATATGGCAGGTGTCTGAGATGTACATGTAAGCACAGCACGACAAAGCTAAGCACCACACCATGCAAACAGGCACAATTAAAAAAATATATGGTATAATTGATTGCATCCAGTTTCTATTTTTAGATATATGGCTGGTGTCTGCTATGTATGTATAAGCACAGCTAGGCATCACTATGCACCATGCCATGGAGTGCAAATAGGTAGATTAAAAAAAAGGAAAAATATTTATATAATAGCAGAGTACATTGCAATGCTTATCATCCTGTGCTTACCATCTGTCCAAGATTTTCCAAGACAGACCACCTGTATGGGACAGAATCTATACTGCTGCTTGTACAGATTCAATATCCATGTTACAGTGATCTCACTTGGCAGCGAGCTATGATTAATATGCATGGCATGATGCCAAGGGAGAACCATGGCTGTGTAAATGGGTACATTCTGTGTAGGCTCTACATGGAGCTTATGTGGATTTTATTGAATCCTGGGGCTTGCTTTTCAAAAAGTTGTTTGAAACTAATGCCCTTCCTGAATATAACAACTGGATTATCACCTACTTTTTTGAATAGTCCAAATTAGTTTGAAACACATGCCAGTTTCTCTGCAGAGTTTCCTTAAACAGTGCATGATCCATGGAATATGTAGTAGTACACCTACTTTTATAGTTGTTAGCAATAGTACCTGAGCTGCAGATGGATTTATGATGATCCGTTCTTTTTCTAATAGAATTGGCCTAAATAAATTCCTTTCCCTCTTAGAAATAACTTCCTCCAATGAATTATCTGTAAACCCATTAGGATAACCTATTCTTAAAAGCATATTTTTTATTAGCTGACACACCTAAAGGAAATGCTTGTATTGGGTAATCATCCACGTGGCACGGACAAATTGTCGTTTGACTATTGCTTTTTTTGAGCAGCAGGATGAGAGCTGGTGTAAGAAAGAATTAGAATATGTGGATTTTCTAAAAGGTTTTGAAAGTAGTCTTTTATTTTCCACATATTTTATAAGCAACACATCTAAGTATGAAAAGAGGTTTAAGACAACCTCATATATAAAACTTAAAAAAAATAGGAGTGTTCAAATAATTAAAAAAAGACTGAAATGTTGAGCATTTCATCTTCCCATGCAATAAGTATGTCATTCTGGTATCTTGTATATACTGTAGGTACCAGGAATCTTTAAATGAGCTGTTAAAGGCATATTTATTCTCCTATATAATCATAAGTATATTCATATGTAGTGAGCTGCACACTGACCTCATAGCAATGCCTTTTTTGTAAAAAGAATCTGGTTTTCAGAAAAACATAATATTATTGTACAAGACCAATTCTAATAAGTTAATAATCAAATTAATATTATCATGATAAAAAGTGGTAAAGTCATGTAAAAAGTTTGTAAACCATTGTATACCTATATTGTGAGGAATTGCTGTAAAAAGATCTTTTACTTCTATTGTGAGGAACACCATGTTATCATGAAATTTTAAACTGTTAAATTTGCCCAAGAATTCCCAAAAATCCTTACAAATTTGCCCTACATTCTGCACAATTTCTTTCAAATGATAGTCTAAATACTTTGTCAAAGGCATAGTAATTGATTGCCTGACATCCACAATAGGTCTCATTGGTGGATTGTTTGTGTTTGCAAGGTACTTTTATCCACAGCACAACTTCCCCAACAAAACTGAGAGAATACATATGCTACTTTGTTTCACACAAATCCAAACTAGCCCTTACTGCCAAGCATGAAGAGAGGAAGTTACTTTCATCTACAGCATAGCTAGTCCCCAACCCAATGTTGTAGCCTGCCAGCATGTTAAAAAATAAAATATTCCAATTTATTTCACGCAAATGCACATTAGCTTTTAATGCCAGACTTTAAATTAAGCAAATAAAAAAGGCAAATTGCTTTCATCTACAGCATAGCTCTCCCATAGAAATCTGGTAGAATACCAGCATTTAAGAGAAAGCTACTTATCTTCTAGTCAGACATCCACTAATGCCCATAACCAGATACACATTTTAGCATATTTATTATCACTGAAGACATAAATGCAAATACATTAATAGAAAACGCTTGCCAAATGAATGTTTTTTATGCATTATACATTGCATATATATATATATATATATATATATATATATAGCCGGTTACGGGGAAAGGGTAAGTGTGATGTGGCATGCGAGTAGTAGGGGAGGCGTTAAGGTGATAGGGGTAGGGGTCTGTGGGGATAGGGTGATAGGAAGGGAGTTAGGGTTAGGGGGTAGGGGGTGGTGTTGGGTGAGTAGTTAGGAGTGGGTTAGTTAGGGTGGGGGTTGAGTGAGTTGGGTGGGTTATAGGGGTGGGAGGATAGAGGGGCGGAGTTAGTGATTAGGGTTGGGGCAGAGAGGTAGGTAATGCGAAGGTATGTGGGTGTTACGGACCTAGGGTTAGTGGTAAGGTAGGTGGTTTGGATTTTTTTTGGTGTGCTTGTGTGTTGTGTGTGGTTTGTGGAATGGGACTGTCGGTGATGTGGTTGTCGGTGTTGTGTGGTTTCGACTATGTCAGGTAGAACCATATATATATATGTTGTCTTCTTTATTACAACTGTCATTCATTTCACCATTACATAAGTTGTTCTTTTCCTACCTTCTCTTAAACCTCTCTCATCCTGCACATTATTCTGCATGTGAATGCATCAGCTTTATGTTTGCTGCTGTCAGAAAAATATGTATTAATGTGTGTATGCTTAATGCTAATTAGAAACTAAATAAGTTAACACGTTTTTCATTCTATTTTATATGCACTGTTTTATATGCAGTTGAGTTTCATATGAGACTGAAAAGATGCTTTTTGAAACTGCAGTGTGCTTTCTGAAACTTGCAAGATGCCCTCTGACCTAATAATTGCTAGCACAGCAATATTCATGTTTATGGCTTTTGGAAATGTACTTGAGAAGCAGGTGATTATCTGCTAGGTCAGGAGAAAATGAATGAACAATGCTATATTCTGTAAATGTAATGATTTTAAACAATCAGCTCTGTTCAAAGTATGAGAACATGTGCAGCTGCAGAAGTTTAGAGATAACATAGACAAAGGACTATTAGAGAAATTAACTACTTGCTTTGTGCTCGAATTAGCCATAGTACCTTGAATGGTAACATTGCATATATCTAACCGGTGGTAGCCAAGGCCACGTTGTTTTCCTTAGGAAGTTTCTCACAAAAATTGATAAATCAGCAGAATATTGTAAAAACAATTATTACTAAATAATGATGACAGAACTTGTGATTCACTACGTCAGCTTGGTAGGCAATGTCTTATTAGAAAGTGTATAAAAATATTAGCATTTCCTGTTTCTAGTTTTTGTCTCCTTGCTGCAAGATTAAAGTGCCTTAACCTGAACCTACCGTGTTTTGATAATTTTTAAAGTATATTTTTCCTTTGACAGTTTGGTCCTTCGGACCGAAAGTACCTCTCACTCTAGGCCCAGGTCAGAATTGGGCCCGGTGGCATGTACCCGTATAGAAAAGTGGCCACATCAGCTCTTCTGTTTTGAAAGACCTCCGACTGAATTGTCATTCAAAAGAGGCCAGCCACTGTTTCTGATCTGGGATTGGAGGACGAGTCAGCGTTCCGGTGGATCAACTCACGGAGGGTCAGGTAAGGAGGAATTTACCTTTTTCTGTTTTAGATCAGGGACTTGTTACAGTACCGTTTTGTCAGGGAGATTTGCATGTGCAGATCAGGGACAAAAAGATTGCTGTCTTGTCATAGATCAGGGAAACAGAATAGGTAGGCAGTTATTCTAGATAAACTGTGAAAAGGTGTAAAATCATGGTACCACATGATAAGAAGGGTTACGTAACAATTTTTAACTTAGTTAAGGCAACATGGGAAATCAGTGCACAGAAAGTTCCCGAGAACCGCCCCTAACTGAAGACGCGAAATATATGCAATTACAGCGTGTCGATAATGTTAAGTATTATACAAAATGGGTTGATAAATACAAATTTGATGGTAATTTAGATAAATCCTCACTTATTAAACTTGTTAGACAACTTAAGACAGACGCAAAAGGTCAGCTAAAAAAGCAACAACAATTAGGAGTCCCTCAGGCACACAGGTGGCTTGAGGAAGCAAACCGCAGGGAACAAAAGATTAAAAATTCAAAAGCAATGTTCTTAGATAAAGAAGATAATAACTTAATAATAGCAACAGCCCCTCCTCCGCCCCCTCCGCATCCTTTACCAGAATATGAAGTGAGTGGACAAGCTGATCCACCTCCGCTATACCCAGCTGTTCCTGCAAAATCAAAACCGTTTGTCAGGGATCCTATCGAGACCAGGTCTCAAACACGCAACTTGAAAGGGAAAATTGAATTATATGAAATAAATAGAAATTCACAAGCTATGAGTGAGGAAGAAATATGTCCACTCATAGAAGTACCAAATCCACAGGCAGGACAGGCAGAACAGGATCCGACTCTTCTAGTATATAGACCGTGGACACCGGAAGACATACGGAAAGCCACAGAGGGAATTCCCCATCCAAAAGTTAATTTTAGAAAATTCTTAGAAGACTTACAAGGCATGAGGTTATGTTACCATTTGAATGGAGAAGAAGTAGAAAAAGTAGTTAGACAAATTGTAGGTCCAGATTGGCACATGATCAGTGGCAACTGGAATCCCTGTGACACAGAGCTTAGGCCACTCCCACACAGTAATGCAGAGCTGGACAAAAGAGTGAAAAGTCTGACAGACCGAATCTCTGAGAAATGGCAGCCTAGGGCTGATTGGACTTGCATTAATCAATGCATACAACAAGAAGGTGAAACTGTTGATAGATATTATGCCAGATTATTAGAATGTTTTAATAACCATTGTGGAATGCAGGTACCTGAAGATCAAACACATGATTCCCCATATGAGCAACAGCTAAAGAATGCATTTTTAAAAGGCAGTATTGTGCCCATTAGCAGCTTTATTATAAAGCACATGGTAGATCATCGAACAAGTAGATTACAGTCATTACTTGAATATGCAAGACATGCTGAAAGGCATTTTAATAGCAAAAAGAAAAAGAAAACTCAAGTATTTGCAGTAGAAGATGGATCAGAAGTCTTTGTAGTACAAACTGGGAAGAAGGGTAAGAAAAATGCCCAGGGAAACAAACAATCTGATAAACGATCAGAGGACTTTGAAGAGAGAAAGAAAAGGGGTGAATGTTTTAAATGCGGGAAAAAGGGACATTTAGCAAGGGATTGCAGGCTAAATAAGAAGGTAACCACGGAAGATAAGGAGGGTGAGGAATGACTATATGATAGTCAAGAATCACTGGATAGGAATAAACAAGAAAAGACAAATGCAAATGTGGTAGAAAGAGTAGAGGATGTGACAGAAGGAATAGAGGATGTACATGAATTCATAGATAATGAAGAAAATGAAATTTTGGATTTAGTATTATTGAGCATAGAGCTCTACTTAGCAGACACAAAACCGGAAGTTACACTTCTGGTAGAGGGGAGGGAAGTCAAATTCCTGTGTGACTCAGGGGCTTCACGGACCCTGATACATCCTTCCAAACTACCAGAAAACTCAGAATCACAGGACTACATATTAGTGAAAGCAGCTAATGGACAGCTGTATCGGGAGCCACTCTCCCATATTATAGCGATAACTGACCCTGTTTCAGGGATGACCCAGAAAAGCAAAATTGTTGTTTCTGCAAAATGCCCAGTGAATCTCTTGGGCAGAGACCTAATAATAGCCGTAGTTCCAACTATGCAGGGTATGGAAGCACAGCGACAAATGGATACTTTTGTAGTGCGACCGGAGGGTGAAACATTTTATTGGTACAGCCAGGACTTAGTTATGACTGCTCCAGGGGCAGTAACCGAAGAACTGATGAATGTAGCCATCAGTAAATCCCCCTCCCTTGACACTGATAAACAGCATTTGTTGCATTGCACTCTATATTACTGTAACAGACCAGGACCTGATAAAGAATATGAGCAAGAACTGTTTAGAAACCATGCTAATAGGTTAGTATTATGAAATTTGTACTGGGACACAGAAGGAAACAGTGTAGTAAGCTGTTCATTGCCCCAGGAATTCCTAGCACTTTACAAATCTAATCGATTACCACATGTAAGCTTAACTAAAGATAGAAATCTGAAGTGGGCAGACCTAGGAGAAAAAGTCACAAGGTGGGAAAAACAGACAGAGTTAGAACTCTCTGAACAAGGAGTACAGAAGCAGAAATTAAATTGCATAACACAGACACACCCAGCTGTACACTCACAGGCAAGTGAGGATAGCTGAGTAGCACTCTTTCTAGAGGAAGAGGAAAAAGCCTTGCGGGACATACCAGAGACTCTCTGGTCAACAGGGAAATCAGATGTAGGACTTATTTGTACAGCAGGACCAGTTACTATTATGCCAAAATCAGCATTTAGACCTCAAAAGAGACAGTATCCCCTAAGAAAGGATGCAGAAATAGGAATCAAGCCTATAATAGCAGTCTTACTTAAGGAAGGAGTCTTAATAGAATCTCCTGATTCACCGTGTAATACACCCTTATTTCCTGTTAGGAAAGCAAACGGGGAATGGCGTATGGTCCAAGATTTACAAGCTGTAAATGATGCAGTTATACCCAGGGCACCTACGGTGCCAGATCCACACACTTTATTGAATGATTTGAAACCTCAACAGAAGTATTTTTCTGTGGTAGATATTAGCAATGTATTTTTCTCAATACCAATACACCCAGATAGCCAACATTGGTTTGCATTTACATTTCAAGGGAAACGGTATACATATACGAGTCTACCACAGGGATATTATGAAAGTCCAACAATATTCGCACAAGAAATGGCAAGTAACCTGGCGGGATTTATTCCACCGAAAGTCAGTCAGATTTTACTTTATGTAGACGACATTCTGCTGGCAGCCCCCACCCAGCAAGAATGCAGAGAGGATACCATAGCGTTATTACAATTTTTAGCCACTCAAGGACACAAGGTAAACAAAAACAAACTGCAACTTTGGAAAAAACAGGTCAAATGCCTGGGATATGTAATATCCAAAGTATTAGATGAAGACAGAAAAATAGCAATATTACAAGCACTTAAACCAACTACCAAGAAGGAAATGATGTCATTCCTGGGTACTACTAACTTTTGTCGGAGTTGGATACCAAACTATGCTTTGGAGTCTGCTCCGCTGACTAATTTGATATTCAAAAAGCCGATGGCAGCACAGGATTTATTACAGTGGACACCAGAAGCAGAATCAGCTTTCTGCAAACTGAAACAACTGATAGCTTCTTCCTTAGTTTTAGGATTGCCAAACTATCATAAGCGATTTTTCCAAACTGTAGATTATAAGCAAGGTTATATGACATCAGTGTTAACACAACAGCATGGGGACAAACAACGCCCCATGGCTTATTATTCATCACAGCTAGACCCAGTGGCATGATCCTTGCCCCACTGTGTACAAGCAGTAGTCGCAGCTGCAATGGCAGTGCAGGCTTCAGCCTCAGTAGTATTGTTCCACCCTCTCACATTGAGAGTGCCTCATGCAGTCGCGATTATTTTACTGCAAGAAAAAGTAGCATATCTTTCTCCTGCTAGACATCTTTCCTGTATGACTATACTGTTGAGCCAACCTCATATGACAATTGAACGATGCACAACTTTGAATCTGTCAACCTTGCTCCCAACCCCTGCAGATGGCAAACCACACTGCTGCCTGCAGGAGATTGAGCAAAAGACACTACCTAGAAAAGACCTTACAGATGTTCCCTTTGATGATGCCGAGGTGACATACTATGTGGACGGCTTGTGCAGGAGGGGTCCTGCAGGGCAGAATCTAGTGGGGTATGCAGTAGTTTCTGATACCGAGATTTTAGAAGCAAAGTCTTTACCACACAACTTATCTGCACAAGCAGCAGAATTGATTGCCTTGACAAGGGCATGTACCTTAGCAAAAGGTAAGAAAGTAAACATTTTTACTGACAGTCAGTATGCTTTTTCTACTGTACATGTTTTTGTGCAGCAGTGGAAAAATAGAGGGATGATAACATCTACTGGCAAACCAATTAACCATGCACAATTTATTTTAGATTTGTTAGACTCTATTCAGTTACCTCAGAAAGTAGCTATTTGTAAATGCGTAGCTCATACCAAGCAACAGGATAGAATTTCAAAAGGTAATGTGAGGGCTGATACAGCTGCAAAACAAGCAGCTTCAGCTTCAGAAGTTTTTCTTTTAAGTGAGGAATTACAACCATCTGAGATTTTAGACTTAGAAATGTTAAAAACAATGCAGACACTTACTACAAATGTAGAAAAACAGAAGTGGATAAGACAAGGAGCAATCCTTGAGAAGGGACTGTACATCTCCAAAGAAAAGAAACCTATCTTACCATCTAACTTGTTTAGATATGCAGCTTTGTTGAGTCATGGGCAGTGCCATGTCTCAACAGGGGGGTTGGTACAGTTAGTGAATCGAGATTTTACGACGTATGGATTTCCAAACTACACAAAAAAATTTTGTGCAGCATGCCATGTTTGTAACAAGCATCATGCACAAGGGGCATTGAAACCTAAGCAAGGGAGTTTCCCTATACCACCGTATCTGTTCCATACTATTTGTATGGATTTTATAGAACTGAACAAATGCGAAAATAAGAGGTACTGCCTTGTCATTATAGATATGTTTTCCAAATGGGTGGAAGCTTTTCCAACAAAAAATCCAGATGCAGCTACTGTTTCAAAAGTCCTTGTTAAAGAAATTATTCCTAGATTTGGCATACCGGAAAAGATTTATAGTGACAATGGCACACACTTTGTAAATCAAACTATACAGCAACTTAGTCGCTATTTCGGGATATCGCTGAAAAACCATTGTGCATACCACCCCCAATCTGCAGGATTAGTAGAGAGGCATAATGGGGTGTTGAAGAATAAGTTTAGAAAATTGATTAGTGAGACACAAAAGAACTGGGTGCACTGTTTACCTCTGGCACTGTTGAGCATGAGAACTGTTCCAAATGCAAAAGGGTTAACTCCTTTTGAAGTTCTGTTTGGGAGGGCATATTATACACCTCAATGGAAACCTCTCATGTCTGCAGAGCAGGAGGCTGACAGTTCACTTGCAGGGTATATGAGGCGATTTTTGAATAACAAACTTTTGCAGTTAAATTCTGTTTCAGATAAAGAGCAAACAAAGCCATCGGAAGCAGCAGTAGCCCCAGGCACATGGGTCTAGGTGAAGATAATGAAGAGAAAAAACTGGAGTTCTCCGAAGTGGGAAGGGCCGTACCAGGTACTACTGTCGACACCCACTGCAGTCAAGATCGTGGATTGAGCATCCTGGATTCATTTGACACACTGTAAACTGGTTAAGAACTTTGAACTGGACAAAAACCTTGTTACTGTTGTACAACGAGAACAAAATGACCAGGTATAGAACAAACAGAGACACAGAACAACCTCAGAAAACTTGCATGATTATTCTGGTAGCTATACTGATAACATTGTTCTTTTTTGTTGTGGCATTTCCTTTTTCCTGCCACAAAAGTTGAACTGATTAAATGTAATGAGCTGAACATAGACTGGCACCCAAACTTTAACACTTATCAGGCAATTACACGTGTGTATGCTGATACTTTTAATGTTTCGAACTGCTGGATTTGCACAGCCATACCAACAGCATATGGGGGGTTATTAATGACTGCAGTCCCCCTAGGGGTCAATGAGACCTGGGAAAATTTGGTTTATGACACAGTAGCTGTTAAAGCATATGATAAGGTAGCACTGTATTTGCCTGTGACCCAAAAGGGAATTGTATGTTTTTATAAGACTGACACAATCCAAGTGGGTTGGAGCAAGTACAATGTGACTGTACATTACAAATGTTATACCAAAGCAAACAAAATGGGCGGAACTTGTAGTTCAAATTATGACTCATTTCTTGAGTCCATGCATAAGACTATTGACCAAGTGCAACGTAATCCTGTACTTTTTAAACAACTATCTGTAATAAATAGGAAAATGTTTCATGCAGGGCAGCCATTTTGTAACAAAGTAACTACTAAGGTAGAAGATTGTTATTTTGTGTGTGGTAAAAAAGCATATAAATGGTTACCTGAGAATTGGACCGGCAGTTGTTTTTTGGGGAACCTGGTCCCGGCCATACGACACACTGCAGTTTTGCCTCAGGGAAATATTCGAAATACCCGAGATGTGGCCAAGAAAGCTGTCAAAAAGCCTGAAAATCCAGTGGGACAGATTGAGGCAGGCTGGAAAGACCATCAAACTGTGGGTACCAAACTGATGCACATAGACTTGAGTGATGCTGTTATATCGTGGGCAGGCATATTACCTGCAAATGGGCAGTGAAATCAATTTGGGAGCTGCGAAAACTGTCTAAACTTCTCGAAGTAATGAGTAATGCAACCTTTTCTGCTCTTGAATTGATAACTGATGAAATGAATGCTATGAGAACTGTAGTACTCCAGAACCGAATGGCTCTTGACTTCACCCTAGTGGCAAGAGGTGATACGTGCGCTTTAATCAAAGAAGAGTGCTGTGTGTGTATACCAGATCATCAACATGAGGTAAACGACCACCTTGAGGTGATACAGCAAGTGTCGGCCATGACTAAACCAGGCCCAAACAATCTGACAGACTTTTTACAGAATTTGTTTGGGGGGTAGGGTTCCATCCTAATGAACATCTTGATTGCCATTTGTGTGGGATTGCTCCTAATAGGAGCTTGTATTTGTTGTGGTATCCCCTGCATGAAAAAGTTAATCAAATAATTTATAGATATATCAGTTTCTGAGACTATGTATCAAAGTACTGAACTTGAAGAATTGTTAGAATGTGAAACACTTTCATAAGTTTAAACTGAATGACTTTCTTAACTGTAAATCCTGAATGGAAGAGGTTAGGAAAAGAAGCAAACTGTTTATTCTTTTGAAAATACAATTAAAAAGTATTAAAAGGGGGAAATGTCAGAAAAATATGTATTAATGTGTGTATGCTTAATGCTAATTAGAAACTAAATAAGTTAACACATTTTTCATTCTATTTTATATGCACTGTTTTATATGCAGTTGAGTTTCATATGAGACTGAAAAGGTGCTTTTTGAAACTACAGTGTGCTTTCTGAAACTTGCAAGATGCCCTCTGACCTAGTAATTGCTAGCACAGCAATATTCATGTTTATGGCTTTTGGAAATGTACTTGAGAAGCAGGTGATTATCTGCTAGGTCAGGAGAAAATGAATGAGCAATGCTATATTCTGTAAATGTAATGATTTTAAACAATCAGCTCTGTTCGAAGTATTAGAACATGTGCAGCTGCAAAGGTTTAGAGATAACATAGACAAAGGACTATTAGAGAAATTAACTACTTGCTTTGTGCTCAAATTAGCCATAGTACCTTGAATGGTAACATTGCATATATCTAACCAGTGGTAGCCAAGGCCACGTTGTTTTCCTTAGGAAGTTTCTCACAAAAAATGATAAATCAGCAGAATATTGTAAAAACAATTATTACTAAATGATGATGACAGAACGTGTGATTCACTACGTCAGCTTGGTAGGCAATGTCTTATTAGAAAGTGTATAAAAATGCTAGCATTTCCTGTTTCTAGTTAGACAAACTCTGTATTAGCGCGTTTTTGTCTCCTTGCTGCAAGATTAAAGTGCCTTAACCTGAACATACCGTGGTTTGATAATTTTTAAAGTATATTTTTCCTTTGAAAGCTGCCTACCCATTGAATCCTTAAACAGTAATGAAGAGAATAATCTACAACACCATAGGTAGGGTTATTGCAGCTGCAAAGTTTATTTATTTGTTCCCTTAAGTAAAGAAATGTATTTTTCTTAACGAAAAAATAAAGTGCCCATGCTGAAGAAATTTACATGCATGTGTTGAGCTTGTGCAAATGATAGACACCCCACTTATATAATGGTTAATACTTGCAAGCTATTATTTAGATTTTTTTAATAAATGATTGAGGCTTGAATTTTTGAATGCCTGCTCGTCATGCTAAGACCATGAAAGTGATATGCAGCATCGAGCAGGAAGTTTGTGATTCAGAAAACAGAAGTACATGTCATAGGCAGCTGCAAAACAAAGTTTAGCAACCAAATATGCTAATGACCATATAATTAGCTGTATTGTATGTTAGCAAAGCAAAAAATCATGGTAGAGCAATTCAGTAATATAGAAAACAAGTGCTAACATGTCACACTTGCTTTACCTCCAAATTCCAACACATGCTGAAATACAGCCACAGGAAAACTTTAAAAAATGTTAGAGGTTTCTGCAGCCATTATATGTTTCTATGTGCAACACATTCTCATACAAGGTTCTGCTGCTACCAGAGCTTGGCCCACATAGATCATGTATGACCTCCCATGGAATACATGAAACTGAAACACTAGAGTGCTAGAGAATAGACAGGGCTACTCTACAGGTAACAGTGGACATCTGCCATCCTCACCAGAGACCCTGCCATAATCATGGAGAACTCATCCCACAGGTATGTGTAACTTTATGTATACTAGCTGCAAGAACATTTCAAGGACATACAGGGGTCACAGTAGAGGATTCAAAGGCTTCTGCCTCAAGAATACTCAACCAGCTCCTCAATGCAATGCTGCAACATGTAAGGGAGCATATCCAGTTTCCACATATTCCAGTGGACAGAGATCTACCATTATGTAAAGTTTCTATGCTATAGCCCATTTCTCTGAGGTCCTGGGGGCCATAGACTGCACCTGCATTGAAATAAAGGCCCTGCCTGTTGAACTTAGAAGGATGTATGCGAGCAGAAAATGCTATCACTCCATCAACTGTCAGGTGGTCTGTAATGCATAAGATATTGTCTATATTGTATGAGAAGATCACCCAGATATCATGAATTCCCAAATGTCACACCTGTGACCTGTACCTAAGGTTTTGAAGGGGTAATTTTCCACAAGGACATCTAGTAGGGAATGCAGGGTATGTAATATAACCTTGGGTCATGACTTCTTTGAGAAACCCATACAACCCAATTAAACAATGTTACAACACTACACATGCACAGTAAAGAAATATCATACAGCATGTATTTGAGGTACTCAAATCACATTTCTGCTGTTTAGATACATCTGAAGGTGCACTAGAATATGACACTACCACCTCTGCCAAAATACTGATCATTTGTTCCATCTTATATAACATTATACTCAGAAAGTATTTGCGGCAGAATGCCCCAGGACAAGGTCAGAAATTCCAAGCACTGCATGCAGGGTCAGAAGTCACAGATGATGGGCAAAATAAGAAACCTGCAGTTAGAGATGATCATCGTAGACAAAAACATGCAAAATATGCCATCGCCCTAGCTAAGAGGTAGCAAATACCACATATGCTCACTACTTAATTAAAAAAGAGCTAAGCAGATATAAACAGTAACATTTATGCATAGGTTCATAGGTTCATAGATAGGTACTAGCTATTAGCCCTAGGGCCTATATAAGCCTAGCCAAAAAGGTACCCTGGCTTTCGCCACCCAAGAAAATTATTTTCCTGTGCCCCTGTCGAGCAGAGCCACAGAAGTGATAACAGGGGTGAATTTCCTATTTCCAATCCAATCATTAAGATTTTTCTTGAAGAGTGCTAATGAGAAGCTCTGCTTGACATAGATAGGTAGTCTGTTCCAGAGTAAGTAATAAGTTATGACACATCTCAAAGTATGATATGTATATAATGCACAATAATGCATAATGGCACTCAAGGTGGCTTATGCTGTAAGGGATTTCTGGTAATAGATAGGCAGACACCTGTCCACCAGATTTCTAAACAATAGTTGGTGATGTACAGCAAGACCAGAAGGGGAGTATACTGAGTGTGACATTCAAAAGTGGGATAATATATTCCAGTAATGTTCAGTGCAATTAGTACTATGTCACATGAGTTTGACCCACACCCATGAACTGAGAGGTAAGTAGCATAGGTTCATAGGTAGGTACTAGGCTATTGGCTCTAGGGCCTATATAAGCCTAGCCAAAAAGGTACCCTAGCTTTCACCATCCAAGAAAATTATTTTCCTGTGCCCCTGTCGAGCAGAGCCACAGAAGTGATCCCCAGGGTGAATTTCCTATTTCACATCCAATCATCGAGATTTTTCTTGAAGAGTGCTAATGAGGAGCTCTGTTTGACACAGATAGGTAGTCTGTCCCAGAGTATGGGAAGTCTCTGGGACAGGAATCTATCCCTCCAGCATGTTCTGTTTATTGTGGTGACAAGGTTTAGGTCTCTAGAGCATGTAGCTCAGAGGGATTGGGACTTCTTTAAGTGGAGCATGTCCAGCAGCTCTGGGTTTGACATAGCTTTGTATGTTAGGCAGAGATCGCCTCTCTGAATATGCGATATGCGACGGAGTAAAGCTGGAGTTTTTTTAGACGGTCTGCGTAGGGCATCTGTTTGAGGCCAGTAATCCTCTTTGTGAGGTATTTTTGTGGCCTTTCCCATTGTTGTAGATGTCTTGTGAGGTAGATATCAAAAGGGGAGTTGTACTCTATAATGGGTCTAATGAGTGATGAGTAGAGGGGAACAATGACCTCTTTTTTTCTGGATGAGAAACCTTTTGTGATGAGGTGAGCCATGTAGAAGAATTTCCTGACCACTGTGGTGATGTGATTATCAAAGGAGAGATTACTGTCCACCTTTGTCCCAAGGTCTCTTATAGATTCATAGGTTCATAGGTTGGTACTAGGCTATCAGCCCTAGGGCCTATACAAGCCTAGCCATAACAATTCCCTGGCTATTTCTTCCCACACTATTTACTTCCCTGGACCCCTGTCTAGCAGGGTGACTGACGTGATCCCCGGGGTGAATTTCCTTTCTCCCATCCAATCATCAAGGTTCCTTTTGAAAAGGGCCAAAGAGGCACTCTGCCTGACATGTATGGGCAATCTATTCCAGAGTCTGGGGAGTCTCTGGGTCAGGAACCTATCCCTCCAGCATGTTTTGTTTATTGTGATGACAAGGTTTAGATCCCTGGAGCGTGTGGCTCTGAGGGATTGGAATTTCTTTAAGTGTAGCATGTCCAACAGCTCTGGGTTTGACATGGCCTTGTATGTTAAGCAAAGATCGCCTCTGAGTAGACGATATGAGACAGAGTATAGCTGGAGTTTTTTAAGGTGGTCAGCATAGGGCATCTGCTTTAGGCCTGTGATTCTTTTAGTGAGGTATTTCTGTGGCCTTTCCAGTTGTTGCAGATGTCTTGAGAGGTACATACCAAATGGGGCATTGTATTCTGTAATGGGTCTAATGAGGGATGAGTACAGTGGGACAATGACCTCCTTTTTTCTGGATGAAAAGCCCTTAGTGATGAGGTGTGCCACATAGAAGGATTTCCTGACTGTTGTGGCGATGTGGTTATCGAAGGTGAGACCACTGTCCACCTGTGTCCCTAAGTCTCTTATCAAACTTTCGGAGTTTAGTGTACTGCCACCTATATGGTAATTCACGGATACATGTTTTTTCCCAAAGGGGATAACTATACATTTCTTGGCATTGAGCTTGAGCCCATGGCTCTGGCACCAAGCATCTGTTTCTGTAAGGCCCTTTTGTAAAGTATCCACATCATTTGGGGATTCAATAATGGCTCCCAGTTTGCAGTCATCTGCAAACTTTGTTATCCAGAGTCTCTTAGTGTTGGCTTGTACTTCAGTGAAGTAGATGCCAAACAAGAGCGGTCCCAGGACTGAACCCTGAGGTACTCCACTTGTCACTTGTCTGGAGCTGGATTTGGAGTCTGCTACTTTTACAGTGTGGGTTCTATCAGTAAGCCAGTTAGCAACCCATTGGGTGACATAGGGATTAATGCCCAGCTTAGTAAGTTTATCTATGGTTCCAGAGTGGGGGATGGTGTCAAAGGCCTTGGCAAGGTCTAGATAGGCTGTGTGGACCACCTTACCCTTGACCATGGCTCTGGAGACTGATTCGAAGAAGTCAATCAAGTTCAGGAGACAAGATTGGCCCTTCACGAACCCAAACTGGGTGGGGTCCAATGTTTGAAGGTTGCCAATGTCTTTGTTTATAAGTTCCATGATAATACGCTCCATGGCCTTGCAGATAAGGCTTGTCAGACTGATGGGACGGTAGTTTCCGGGATCCAAGGTGGATCCCCCCTTGTGGAGTGGGATAACTGTAGCTGTGCGCCACTCAGTGGGCATGAAACCTGAGGTGAGGCTATGATTAAACATGACACTTAGGTGAGGTGCCAGTTCATATTGTAGTTCATGTAGTACACAGCCCGGGATGTCATCTGATTCCATGGATGCTGTATTCTTAGCTTTGGAGAGTGTGTTTTTTACCTGTGTGGCCATTATTACCGGAATTTGGCAATCTTCCGGTATTGAGATGGGCCATTTAGGGGGTGAGAGGGGAGTGAAGTTGGCACTGAATCGATCTGCCAGGATATTGGCAATATCCTTGGGATCAGTATATTTAATGTCATTCTGTTTTAGCTCAGAGCAGATCTTAGCATTGCCATTTAGATTCTTGACATAGTTATAGAATGCCTTGTTGTTGTCTTTGGAATCTTCGGCAATTTTATTTTCATAACTAGCTTTGGAGGATTTTATGAGGGATCTCAGTTTCTTACTGAGGCTGGTAAGGAAGTTTTTTGCATCCTGGGATTTTCCTCTTTTCTGCAACAGTTTATTCTTTTTGTTGTAAAGTTTGTTTATGGAAGGGGACCACCAGATTGGCTTCTTTTTTTTTGGATGAGAGCATCTTGGTTCTATTTGGAATGGCACGATTTATGCATGAGTGGATGTGCTCGTACAGTGCCTTAGTGTAGGATTCAGCAGTCGAACGTTCAGCTCCTGTCTGCATGGGTGTCATGAAGTTTGTCACTTCTGACTTGAGTAGCATGAAGTTGGCTTTGGAGAAGTTTTTTTATGGAGGTTTCCTTACTGGGGGGTGGGATATGGATGTTAAGGGTGATTAGCTTATGGTCAGACGTGACTAACGAGGGGGTGACCATAGGTGTGGCGCATCGATTTCCCATGTTGGTAATGACCAGGTCTAGGATATTGGAGCCCCTGGTGGGACTATGGATTAGTTTATCCAGGGCATTGGAATTTATGAATTCCAAGAACCGTTGGGCAAAGGTGTTGGTACATGAGTAGCTTTCCCAGTTAATGGCAGGGTAGTTAAAATCACCCAGTATTAGGGTGTTTGGTTCTATCTTAATATTTTCCAGTATGTGTAGAAAGGTGTAGTGAGAATCTTGGGGTATGGTGGGGGATCTATAGCAAGCTACAATTTGGATTGCAGTCTTACCTAGTGTTAGTTGCACCTGGAGAATTTCAGACGCATTGTGTTGGGCAACTAGCCTGGTGGTGTGAATATCCTTGGTGAATATGGACACTCCTCCACCTTTAGTGTTTCGGTCCTGCTTTGGTGGCTGAAAAGTGTGGTAAGAGTTGTAGCCTGGTATTGCAGGGGTGCTCTCTGGAGCCTTGAACCAGGTCTCAGTTACTGCACAGATATGGATGTTCTCCATTTTTAGGAGTGCCTCGAGAGAGTGCATTTTGAGGTTTAGACTTCTAGCATTGAGTAGCATTACCTTCAGATTTTGCATGCTTGTACCTGTTACGGTGGTGGTTTTGTCCTTTGAACTTTGCCTAAAAAAGGCACTATAGGGGTGGCAAGAGCCTTAGCCAGTAACCTGAATCCCAGAGGTGACAGGTGCAGACCATCTATGGCAAAGCATCGTGGTCTGTCAATCATGTTGTCCTAGGCAGACAGATACTGGATCCCCTTTGAATGACACCAAAAGCTTAGCCAATTGCTGAAGTCAGTCATTTTGTCCTTATATTGTGGTATCATTCTGGGCGAAGGCAGGATGCTACTCAGGGCTAGGGTCATACCTGCCTGGGCCACATGATCCGAGAGCTCTCCCATGTCTCTTTTCATGTAGTCCAGGGAGGTACGTCTCAAGTCATTCACTCCAACATGGACAATGACAGAGTCATATTTGTACTTGTTGTGGAGTGACTTGAGTGCATGCGTTATGTGGCGGATTCTGGCACCCGACAGGCAGCTGACTGTAATTTTCTCCTTGTTCAACCTGGTGAGAGGGACATCAGTGTGCCGGACTATAGAGTCACCTATGACTAAAGTGTTAGGTACATTGTCTTGCCTTAGGGGCTGTAGCTGGGTGGCACACAGGTGTTGTGAACTATGTGACACTTTGGTTGTGATTGGTGTTTGTTTGCGTTTCAGCTTCAGAGGTCCTTGTTGCTTGGGCAGATTACAGTTAAGGGCCTCTGCATATGTGGATTTAGTGTTGCTATATGTGGGTGTTGGTGGTGTGGGTTTAGAAGGGCTATGTGTTGCTTGAGGTGTAGTGTGGGTGTTAACCTTCTCCTCTTGACTGTCTAGCACAATCTTGGGTGGAGAGAGCTTTGCTTCCATTTTGGCTATGTAAGTGCATCTCTCACAGGTTGTAGTGTTGGGTGGTAGGAGGAGAGGGTTGTCTGTGTACATGAGGCAATTGCTGCATTGCCCCAGTATGCCCAGATTCACCAGGTGGACAGGAGAAATCACCGGAAGCTGACCCTTGGACATGCCTGGTTTGATGCTTTTTTTTTTTTTTTGTAAAGTACAGGAGCTATTTTCCCTTACCTTAGCAAGGTACTTTACAATTATAGGCTGTTTAGTGCCTACTATTAATTTCTCCTTATTAACAAGGAGAGTTGAGTGCTTGTATCAGTTTAAGGCTTCCTAGTGCTTTCCAGCAGGTATTAGAGAAAGTGCTAGTCAAATGGATGCTTAAAAGTAAGATAAAAAAAATGCACACTGCAGTGTGCACTAGAGAAGGTAGACTTGAAAGTAGGTAACTTAAGTTTTACCTGTTTAAAAAGTTAAGGTTTAGTGGAGAGTTACTATTTTTAAAACAGCAAGATGGGTTGAAAGGGGTGGTCACTTTTGTATTCTGGTACTATGGAATACAGTAGGATGGCCAATAAATTTAAATAGTTGAAGGGGAGGGTTTTTTGATTTAGTGATTATTTCACAAGCCAGTGAAAGTAGAGAGGAAATGAGATATATGGTCAGATTAACATAAGAGGCAGGCAACTAGAAAGACAGTGGTATTTTACAAGACGACTATGACTGGGTGGGAGGGTGGAGAAAATTCTACCTGACTCAGAAGAGAGAGAGAGCTGTGGTCTCTTTTGAAGTTTTAATATGCTGTTAAAGCAGAATGCAGGTAAAACACAAGGTAAAGAAAACAAACTACAGTATTTAAAATATACAAAATACAAAAAATAAAAGCAAACTAACCTTTCCTTCACAGCAAAGTGTAGCAGAGTCTGGATGAGCCTTTCTGGTAAAGCTCAGAAATGTTTTATTTTACCCTTAAATAGAAGGTTTAGTTCCTAGCTCCACCCCTCAGTTAACAAATGATTAACCTTAAGTGACCTCTTTTATCTTATGAATGAGTCCTTAATT
This sequence comes from Protopterus annectens, assembly GCF_019279795.1. Taxonomy (NCBI): domain Eukaryota; kingdom Metazoa; phylum Chordata; order Ceratodontiformes; family Protopteridae; genus Protopterus; species Protopterus annectens. Next base: position 856,474,493 of record NC_056726.1, on the reverse strand, counting down.
GATCAGTTCTAATTTCTGCCTGACTCAGAAGAGAGAGCTGTGGTCTCTTTTGAAGTTTTAATATGCTGTTAAAGCAGAATGCAGGTAAAACACAAGGTAAAGAAAACAAACTACAGTATTTAAAATATACAAAATACAAAAAATAAAAGCAAACTAACCTTTTCATAACTCTTATCATACTTTTGGCATTAAGTAGACTACCACTTATGAGGTAGTTCATGGGTACAGAGTTTTTACCAAAGGGTATGACAATACACTTTTTGGCATTGAGCTTCAGGCCATGGCTTTGACACCAGGCATCTGTCTCAGTGAGGCCCTTTTGTAGTATGTCCACATCGTTAGGAGTTTCAATTATGGCTCCTAGTTTGCAGTCATCTGCAAACTTTGTTAGCCAAAGACCTTCTGTATTAGCCTGTACTTCAGAGAAGTAGATACCAAACAGGAGAGGACCCAGGACTGAACCCTGTGGTACTCCACTTGTCACTGGTCTGAAGTCGGATTTGGAGTCTGCTACTTTCACAGTGTGGGTTCTGTCCATGAGCCAGTTGGCACCACATCTTGTGACATAGGGATTTATACCTAGTTTAGTGATCTTATCTATAATTCCAGAGTGGGGGATGGTGTCAAAACCCTTGGCAAGATCTAGATAAGCTGTGTGAACCACCTTACCCTCATCTATGGCTTTGGTGACTGCTTCAAAGAAGTCAATCAGGTTTAGGAGACATGATCTGCCTTTTACAAACCCGAACTGGGTAGGGTCCAGAGTTTGTAGATTACCAATGTCTTTGTTTATGAGTTCCATGATGATACATTTCATGGCCTTGCAGACCAGGCTCATCAAGCTAATGAGGCTGTAGTTCCCAGGGTCCGTCGTGGCTCCCCCTTTGTGGAGTAGGATAACTGTCACGGTGCGCCATTCAGTGGGCCAAAGCCTGAGGTGAGGCTATGATTGAATATGGTACTTAGGTAGGGTGCCAGTTCATTTTGTATTTCATGTAGAACGCAGCCTGGGATATTGTCAGGTCCCATGGATGCTGTGTTCTTGGCTTTGGAGAGTGTGTTTTTTACCTGTGTAGCTGTGATTACAGGAACTTTGCATTCTTCCGGTATAAAAACAAACCAGCCCTTGTTTTTCAGTGGAATGTATGACTCTTGTTAGTATCAGACATTGGCAACCTCAAGCTATGGTGTTCTCAACAGCAGTAAAAAAGGTCAAGAACAGAACAAACCTGGACCAGTGAGTAATCCACTAAAATCCCCAAGAGTCAACATGAAAACACAAAGTGGATGTTCAGGCATAAAGGAATACTCAAAAGTTAAAAAACACACTAATTTATTCCAAAAGTAGGTGAGCACTTTCACAGTGATCCACACTATTTCATCATTCACAGATTTTAAAAAACACACATTATTTAAACGTATTATAGAGTTAATTACTGAATCATCTCGCTGAAATATGTAAAAAGGTACAACCCTTCAATTACATTAAAGAAACCCTAACAAAAATCAACTACTTGACTTTAACGTCTGTGTCTTTAGCACTGGCTTCAGGAGTACTTGGTCATTTACGCCAAGACCCCTTTGTGCCCCTTGCCTCAAAATCCATTCAAGCTCAAAATTTTCAGTTTTGTTAACCAAATCACCTAGTCTACAATTTTCCAAAACCACATGTAGAACTTGAAATAAAAATACATGTTGACTACCAGCTTGCAGGGTGTGACTAGCTAAGATGCTGTAATCATGGCCATTCCTCGTACAGTACAAGTGATCCCTAACTCTTTCCATAAGACATTGTTTAGTTTTCCCCACATACAATTTGGAACACAGCTTACAGTGTGCAACATATATAACGTTTTTTTGTGTTACAGTCAGAGGTTACTCTGAGTTTTCAAAGATGACCTGATTCAGGGTGTTTAAAGCAACTAGATTCATCAATAAATTCACAGAACATACAGGCCTTACATTTACGAGTACCATATGTGCTCATTCATGGATAGGTATATATTCTTGGATAATATAATTGTTGTTTCAAAGTTCTTTTATTCTTATAAATAAATCTGTGTTTATTACTAACCAGACCACTCACCCTGTCATCCATATGTAAAATATGCTAATTTTTCCTAATGACATTCCTCACCATATTGAAATCAGTTGTATATGACAAAATCACCAGTATATCCAGTGGGCTCATTGTATTCCCTCTCCTCTCATGCTGAAACTTAGAGAAATATGGGCTTGTTCTCCCCTTCCTCTCTCTCTCTTGGGTCACTACCTGATAGGCTTGGTCAATTTCTACTTGGCTATAACCCCTTTCTAAAAAATATTTCCTCAAGGTGAGTAAGCCTTCCTCAAAATCCACATTTTTCACAGGATAGACATGATGTTCTCATAGCCTGCCCTTTAACAATATTTCTAAAAATATGTTGTGGGTGCATACTGTCCCTATGTAGAGAGGCAGGTCTATGACACTCCTTCTTGTGCATAGCAGTGGAAAGTCCACTCCCTTTCTTTACTATAGTCACATCCAAGAAGTCAGTCTTGGCCCTGGACTTATTCATAGTAAACTTAAAATACTCACTGCTGGTGTTCAAATAAAAAAGAATGACTCCAGGCTCTCATCATCACCCTTCCAGCCAATAAACAAGTCATCAACAAACCGTCGATATAACCTTATATATGTGTTACAATCTTTCTGAACATGTTGGTACTCCCACTCCATCATGACCAGGCTGGCATAGGAGATGTCACAGCTAGTGCCCATTGCAGCTCTTGTTTTCTGACAATAACACTTGTCCTTAAATATAAAGATGTTATTTTTCAGGACTATTTCTATTAAAAGACATAGCAGATCTATCCTTGTTGTATCAAACTTGCCACTCCTTGTCAAGACAGCTTTCACCATTCTGATCCCCCCCTGAGTGGGTATACAGGTAAACAAGAAAATAACATCTAAAGTAACCAAAATCTCAAACATTTCTGGTTTGGACCTGATGTTAAACTGTATAGGTCCCTCAAAAAATGTTCGGTGTCCCTCAAGACCCCCTCACTGTCATCCAAAACCATTCTCAACTGTTTATCTAAGAATATCGAAATGTGTTCAGCCAACCATCCATTACCCACCGCTATAGGTCTAAAAGCTGGTTCAGTGAGGTTTTTGTGTATTTTGGGTAATCCATGCATCTGTGGTATCAGAAGTTCATGGTAATCCATGCATCTGACTGAAATTTTTAAAATTCTTTTGTCTTCTTTTCATGGACTACTACTGTATATCTGGTTTTCTCACATCGACTTTTTTAATTGTTCATAATGGATGGTGGTGCAGCAGTTAGCATTGTCGCCTCATCTCCGGTTCGATTCTCAGCTGGAGTGCCTTCTGTGTGGAGTCTGCATGTCCTCCCCATGGTCAAGTGAATTTAAAGACATGCAGGTAGATGTGTGCATGCGTGGGTGTGCCTTCCTTGAAGGTTGGGTGCCGGGCTAGCAACGCGACACTGTAAAAACTCACTGCCAATCATTAGCAGACAATTCCGCTGTAGCGACCCTTAACCAGGAAAAGCCAAAAGACTTTTAATGGATAATCCCATGTGATAAAAACATCATCATTTTCTATGATGCTTTGTGGTTCATGTTTCCAGTGTTCTTCAGCTACTTCAATATTACAATGTTTGCACAATCCCCAATACAACAGCCTTGCCGCATTATAATGCCTTTCAGTATATAGTCCTCCTGCCATTAGTATATCACAACCAGCAACAAGATGTGCGACTGTTTCAAATTCTGTTTTATAAAACCTGCATTTGTCTGTTTCTTCCACATGTTCAATGGAATTTGTAAAACAATGTGTACAGATTACACTATTTGAGCTGCCAATATTAACCTTTTGTCTTTTGGTTCTTTTCATTTAAATTCACCTCTCCTTAACCATTCCTGCATTCGATCCTGATCAACATGAGGTTGTTCCAAAAGTTTTCTATACTTGCAAATATATTTATGTGTTTTCCACATTTCTTTCCTTCTCAGCTGATCATTTACCTTATATTCTTTCTTTTGTTTTATGGCACATTCAGTTACTGCCTGATTTGTATTTACTCCTGGTTCGATTTCCATTCCCGCTAGACACCAATATGCTTCTGCTAAACTAAGCAGGGAAGTCATCTTAGAATTATTCTCCTCATGTTTCAAAACTTTCAATATGTTTGGGTCTTGTGAGGTCAGCAGATATGTATGAAGTCCCACAATCACATATCTGTATATGTAATCAATTTTGAGGAGGCTCATACCTCTTTTAGAATGAGGAATATATGTAGTCTTGGCATGCACTGATTTTTATAAATCATTTGATGAGCATGAAGCATCCTTCTTGCCTTCCTATTCAACCTATCCAACACCTGTTGGGGCCAGTCAATCACAGCAAAACTGTAAGTTAGGACAGGAAGAGCAAATTAGTTTATAGTTCAGACTTTGTTCCTAGGTATCAACGCTATTTTTAGTATTAATTTAAGTCTTCTAAACTATGCCGTACTAAGTTTTATTTGCATTTGTTCATGTTTTATTGTTGATCCTTCATCAATTCCAAAATATGTATACACTCCATCTTGCTGAAGTTCTTTAAATCACATTCCTGCCCTAAACTAATGTTTTCTTGGTGCTGCAGCTTTCCTGCTTTAAAGGTTGCTTTTGTACATTTATCAAGACCAAATGACATTATTATATCATCTGAAAAAGTTTTAACTACTTGCAGTTGTGCTTTCAGTTCCTCATCTGATGAACTACAGTTTTAAATCATTTACAAAAAGAAGAGAAGTCTTTATACGCTGTTGTTTTCTGGGAGCCAAATTGTAGCGATGACCTAATCTGTTAAGTAGACAACGTAATGGGTTAAGGGCAAGACAAAATAGCAGCACTGACAGAGAGTCCACCCTGGAATATTCACCCTTTGAATTTTTATCCCTGGAATAATAATTTGCCCTTTATCATGGGTTAATTATAAAGTGGTCTGCCACTATTTCATGGTCGCTGTAATGTAATCAATCAGTGCAGGGCATAGCTTATCCATTTTTAAGCACTCTTTTATCCATGAATGTGGAATACTATCAAACTTTTTTATAGTCTATCCATGCCATGCTTAGATTCTTCTCCTTTATATAGTTCTCTATTATGACTTTATTTAACAACAAATGATCCCTTGTTCCATATGACTTTCTTTTATTCAAGGAGAAGAAGCAACTGTAGGTAAATGCCAAAGTAATATACAAACTATGAAAAACAAAAACTCCAACAACCACTGGCGGGAGTAGAATAGAATAAAATAAAAATAATGAAAAATGAATGAAAAATGATAAGCACTTTTGTGGTATTATGCTGCTTCATCAGACCATATAAAACACCATATAAAATGTAAATTTATATAATTTGTTTAAAACATCAATCCCCAATCAAAACAATGTACAAAAACAGTTGTAGTCAATCAAAATCATTTTCATGTATATTCATAAAAACACCTACTATTGGTAATGTAGCGGGCATGACTTAGTACTAACTTTAAGATATACGTTCATTCACAACATTAATCACCAATCACAACAGTAAGAAACAACTGTAACCAATTAAAAGGCTTATTCCTGTTCAGTCATAAAAAAACTTCTACTGTCAGTGGCATAGTGGATGTGCCTTAAGCACTGGTTTTAATTTGGGGATCCATTGCTCTATCCTACTGTAATATGCCTGAGTTAGATTTTCTACACGAAATCCTTCACTTCACATGTAATCCCTGACCTCAGTGTCTCTTTCTCTAACTTCTCCATTACAAATCCTCTTTTCTACTTTTCCTCTTTGTTTTCATATTTTTTGTATTGCAGCATTTTCCATGTCTGGATGCCTTTGTCTGTATTTCTCTTTAAATATCTTTAGTGCTGCTCTTTTTGTATTGATTAGTTTTAGTTTCTCCTTTGCATAAATATTGCACCATATCAGATCTCTTTTTCTTTCCCAAATCCATATTTCTTCAGATGTCTCCTGCTCTTCCTGTTTCTCCTTACTTGGGGGACTCATTGTTCCATCATGCTGTGATGTAACCTGTGTTAGCCTTTCTGCACTAAATCCTTCACTTTGCAAGTGTTCAACTTCATCTTCAGTTTTTTTTAACTTCTACTTTACTAATCTTCTGTTCTATGTTCAATCTTTGTGATCTTATTTTTTTATTGTGAATTTTTCCATATCTGGATGCCTTTGCCTGTATTTCTCTTCTAATATCTTTGGGGCTGCCTTTTTGGGGTTGATTAGTTTAGCTTTCTCCTTTCATAAATATTGTGCCATATCAGATCTCTCTTTCCCATGTCCATATTTCTTTTCTATATCTTCAAAAGTGTCTAGATTTTGATCATTATATTTTTACACTTTCTCAGTCACTTCTGTTTTCCAAACATCCCAAGGTTTCTTAGTCTATATAATGTTTCTCATAAATTTGTTGTATTAATTAACAGATTTTTATTTGAAGTTTCTGACAGTTTTTCTTTTAAGCCTTAAGAAAGCTCTACTTTCAACAAAATCAGTCTATTCGCTTTATCATAAGCCTAGCACTTGCTCCTAAAACCTTTCTTTTAAGTGAAGCACCCTTAAACTAACGTAAGCACTACATCCACCTACAACCCGTGCTAATACCCACTTCCCTTCAAAGTCCTCTCTCTGACCCAGTTACACATCACCCCCTTATACTATTTTGGCATGTCGAGTGGTATATTACTGACGTCCTCTCCAGTTCAGCAGGTTAATCTGGGAATCCTGAGACAATGTTACAATTGTCTCATTTACACAGACAACCCTCTCCTCCTCCCAACAAACACAAACACATGTGAGAGATGCAACTATATAGCCAAATTGGAGGCTGAACTCTCTCAACACAGGACTAGCAAGACCAGACAGGAGGAGAAGGTAACCACACACACAACAAACCCAGTCTCACATAAACCAACCACAACTGCAAACCAAACACATAGTAACACAAAGACATACTCGGAGGCTCTAATAAAAAACTTACCAAAACAACAGAGGCTCCAAAAGCAGACATCCAAGAAAACACCACCTCAAAACTCTGCACAAGCAACACATAGTACACAAAGTCAGTGTGCCAAACAATCACAGCCCTTAAGGCAAAACACCATGCCTGATACACTAGTAATAGGTGACTCTATAGTCAGACACACTGATGTCCCGCTTACCAGGCTGAACAAAGAGAGGGTAATGGTGAGCTGCCTGTCGGGAGCTAGGATCCGCCACATAACACAAGCACTCAGGTCACTCCAAAGCAAGTACAAATATGACTCCATCATTGTCCATGCTGGCATGAATGACCTGAAACGTACCTCCTTGGACTACATGAAAAGAGACATAGAGGAGCTCTCTGATTATGTAGCCCAGGCCGGTATGACCCTGACCCTGAGCAGCATCTTGCCCTCACCAAGAATGATGCCACAATACAAAGACAAGATGATCAGCTTTAATAATTGGCTCAATTACTGGTGTCATTCTAGGGGGATCCAATGTCTGTCTGCTTGGGATGACATGCTGGACAAGCCACGCTGCTTCGCAAGGGACGGCTTGCACCTGTCACCACTGGGCTTCCGGATATTGGCTAAGGCTCTTGCCACCCCCATAGTGCCTTTTTTAGGCAAGGCTCAAAAGACAAACTCACCACCTTAGAAAATAATAAAGGAAAAAAACTAAGGGTAATGCTGCTCAATGCCAGAAGTCTAAATCTCAAGATGCAGGCTCTCAAAGCACTCCTCAGTATGGAGAGCATTGATGTCTGTGCAGTAACTGAAACCTGGTTCAAGGCTCCTGAGAGCACCCCAGCCCTACCAGGTTATACTTCGTATCATGCATTTCGGCCAAAAACCTGGGCGAACCACAAAAGGAGGGGGAGTGTCCATATTCATTAAAGACACCTACACCTCCAGGTTAGTGGCAACGCATGAAGCATCGGAGACCATCCATGTGCAACTAACCATAGGCAAAACTGCTATACAACTTGTAGCATGCTACAGACCACCCTCGCAATCTCAGGAACTCCATTCAGCCTTCCTGAAGACACTGGAGGATATGAATGTCTCACCAAATACCATCATATTGGGAGACTTCAACTACCCAAACATAGACTGGGTGCATTACTCAAGCCCCAACACCCTAGCCCAAAGGTTCCTGGAATTCATCAACTCAAATGTGATGGAACAACTAGTCACCTCCCCCACAAGGGGAAATAATATACTTGACCTGATCATCACAAACATGGGGACAAAATGCTCAACACCGGAAGTATACTCCTCACTAGTGAGATCAGACCATAAACTAATAACCCTAGATATTCATATCCCACCTCCACCCCCAGCACAAAAGACCATAGTGAGAAACTTCTCAAAAGCTGACTTTACACTCCTTAGGACTGAAATGGTATCCTTCAAGCCCCCTGGTCCAGTGGAAACCACATCCCACACTGTTGAATCCTTCACAGATGCTTTCTACGGGCATCTCCAAGAATGCATGGATCATGCAATCCCAAATAAAACCAAGACCCTTTCCACCAAAGGCAGGCATCCTATCTGGTGGACCCCAGCCATAAACAAACTTTATAACAAGAGAAGGAAGCTACTGCAAGACAGAGCAAAATCCCATAAAGGGAAGGCATTCCTGATCAGCACTAGCAAAAAACTACGTTCGCTAATAAAATCATCAAAGGCCAACTTCGAGAGAAAAATCGCTAAGGACACTAAAGATAATCACAAGGCCTTCTTCAGTTATGTTAGAAACCTGGGCAGAAACCCTCAGATATGTGCAGAGTTAGTTCATAACAGCAAAAAATACACTGAACCCACAGATATTGCCAACATACTGGCAGACAGGTTCAGTGCAAATTTCTCCCCTCCCTCTCCCCCAAAAGACGAAATAAATATCTCAGCTGAATGCAAACTCCCTGAAATCTCAGATGTCCAGGTGAGAGCTGCCCTCAGCAAAGCTAAAAATACAGCATCCATGGGACCTGACGGTGTCCCGGGTTGCGTGCTATGTGAACACCTAGAGGAGCTAAACCCGCACATAAGAACGCTGTTTAATCTTAGCCTTGCTACAGGATACGTCCCTGAACACTGGCGTACAGCTACAGTGGTCCCACTCCACAAAGGTGGCACCTCTACAGACCCTGGAAACTACTGCCCCATAAGCTTGACCAGCCTGGTCTGCAAAGCTATGGAAAGGATCATTATGGAACTCATAAACAAAGACATTGGGGACCTACAGACAATTGATCCTACCCAGTTCGGCTTTGTAAAAGGCAGATCCTGTCTTTTAAACCTGGTGGACTTTTTTGAAACAGTCACTAAAGCCATCGATGAAGGCAAAGCAGTTCATACAGCCTACCTGGATCTGGCAAAAGCCTTCGACACAATACCCCACTCAGGTATCATAGACAAGCTCAACAGCTTAAATGTAAACCCGTTTGTCACAAGATGGGTTGCAAACTGGCTAAAGGACAGAACCCATAAAGTCAGAATAGCTGGAGCTATGTCAGACTCTAAGCCAGTCACAAGAGCAGTCCCACAGGGCTCTGTCTTGGGACCCCTCTTGTTCGGCATTTATTTCTCAGATATGCAAACAAACATAGGGGGGTTGTGGCAGACAAAGTTCGCAGACGACTGCAAACTAGGCGCCATAGTCGACACACCAGCTGACACATGCATCCTCCAGAAGGGCCTCACAGAAACAGATGACTGGTGCCAGAGTCATGGCCTTAAACCAAATGCCAAAAAATGTATAGTCTTCCCCTTTGGAAAAAACAAAGTACCCACAAATTATCACATAGGTGGTAATCCATTAAGTACGGAAAAAGTAATCAGAGACCTGGGGACCCAAGTTGACAGTGACCTCTCATTTGACACCCATGTCGCCAAAGTGGTTAGAAAGACCTTCTATCTTGCCCACCTTATCATGAAGGGATTCACATCCAGATCAAAGGATGTCATTGTACCCTTATATTCCTCCCTTATCAGGCCTATGATTGAGTACAATGCCCCATTTGGTATGTACCTTACCTGGCACCTGCAGCAGCTGGAGAGACCCCAAAAGTACCTTACCAAGAGAATCAAGGGTCTCCAGCATATGTCATATGCTGCCAGACTGAAAAAGCTCCAGCTCTATTCAGTAGCATACCTCCTGCTCAGAGGTGATCTGTGCCTTACGTACAAGGCCATGTCCAATTCAGAATTAATGGACATGCTCCACCTCAAAAAATCCAAATCCATCAGAGCCATGAGAGCTAAAGATCTAAACCTCAGCACAAATATGAATAGGACATGCTGGAGGGACAGATTCATAACCCAGAGGCTTCCCGCACTCTGGAACAGGATACCTGTCCATGTTAGGCAGAGCCCCTCACTGACTCTCTTCAAGAGAAATCTGGACGAATGGATGGGTGATTGTAGGTTTACCCCGGGGGTCATCTCTGTGTCATTGCTAGATAGAGGCACAGTAAACTAAATTTAATTTAAATTGTACACTTTTGTATCATTACATGGGGTGGCGAAAGCCACATACACTTTGGCTAGGCTTATAAATGCCCTAGGGCAGATAGCCTAGTACTATACTATGAAACTATGAAACTAAGTATTTTTCTTTCCTCTAATTTCTCTAATAATTGCTTTGTTTATCTTCTGTCTGGGAATTCTGGGCTTCTTCCATAATAGTAACAATACATAATTTCTTTCTTATCCTCAATAGTCCATTCTAACATCTTTATGGCTCTTTTTTTGTCCTATCAGTTTTTGGTGATTTTTGTGGACTGCTACTTCATTCTACAACAGGGGGGCCATCCTCCCCCTGGACCTGTGCCTAGCCCTATTGTAGGAATGTTTCTGTGACTTGAGGATTCTGCACTGCCATTTTTTCCAGTCCTGGCATCAGTGCACCTACCAGGACTGGGTACTTTTTTTATCCTGGGTCTTGTGCACCCAGCTATCTTTTTTATTTTTTAACCTACTTCTTTCCATAATATATGCTATATAAAATACAGTCTATATCAGTGTTGTCTTGGTGATTTTTTGTGAAAAACAGGGTCCACCTTGTGAAGGTACTCACTAAGACATGAGGATGAATTAAATTCCACCAATACTACTCTCCTTTGCTTGCTGATAGTCCATTGTGTCTATTGTGTGTCATTTATCCTGTCCAGTGAGACACAAACACACACACACACTGTTCATGCAGTTTCATATGACAGAATATACAATATGCAGTACTTTGACTATTTGTTCCAAGGAAACCTTCTCTGAGCACCTCTACTGACACCCCTATGTGATACTTCACCCTCATGAAGGCTAGGGGAGGTTCTGCAAGCTCAGAAACTGGGGTAACCTCAATATCTAATCAGCTGTGTCCCAATCAACTTGCCCACTCTCAGATGGCTCTGTGTCATCAGTATGTGAAGGCATAATAACTGTGTCCGGACTATGGGGATGTCAGACATACCTTCTGCAATCCCAAACTGTGCCAGTTTATTACCAACATCCTCATCAGAGGCTACCAATTCTCTAACATCTGGCAGAGGGAGATCCAGAGGGCTGGTATCAACCTCACCTGTGAATACACCAAGAAAACAGTCGAATAAAAAAATGCTAATATGATTACAATATCATACTTTCACCTAAATAAATAAGCCACATGTGCAATTCAAATGATTGTAGACAATAATACATATAACAGTGACAATAAAGTATGCCTTAGTATGTGCAGCTGGTCATTGTACCTTAATGCCAGATGTCTCTAGACTCACAAATGGCATGCATATACCTGAGCAGTAGAGAGAGGTATTATAAGCATACAATGCAAGACTTAACATAAAAATAAACTAAATATATATTTTTTTGGTATACCTGGAGCATCACTAATGGAAATCCGCTGGCTGTCCTCTTCCTTAGCTCTAATATCCATCACTGCACTGTGGATTTCTTCTGAGATGCCTGGATCCATTACAATCAACATGAACTCTAGCTCAGTCAGTGGTGGTTTGGTAGAAGTCCCTCCTTCAGCAGCTCTTCACTCCCATGCCACAGCCCTTGCTCCATAAGTAGCCTTTTTATGGCCCTGGCCACCGACAGCACTCACAGCATCAACCACATGCCACCAGAAACAGTCACAGAAGGGCTTGTCAGCTGAATTAGGATCCAGGAGCCATGCCTATGGAGTAAGAGGGCCTGCCTGTACTATAATTTCAGTCTCAGCATTTAGGAAGGAAGAATTCTATGAGGGTGGTCTCTTTTTTACTGTTTTGATAGAAAAAAACTCACATTTGAACAAAAAACACTTTAGAGAGTGGGGAGTTACAAACTGATCTGTTTCTAGGAGCAATTATTCATTATGCATGCATTGGTTATAATCATACCAAACATTTCTGAAAATATGACTGTTAATATCCCTATATGCATCCTGCTAAAGGATAAAACTTAGGACTACAGATTTAAACATACTGATTTCATGTAGATAGAAGAACATAGTTAAATACTACATAGGCTGAACAGTATAAGCAGAGAACAGTTGCTTAATATAGCAATAACCCACATAAGCTGCTACATTCAGACATGTTTGGACATGCTAAGGATGTTGCCCAATCACAATAAAATACATATAAGGTATAATTGCAATAACAATACTTTTGTTTGCTCATTTGAAAAACATGTTTGTTAGTTAGACAAAATAATTCAAAATATGTCTTTGATGCAGTACTTGTAAAGAAGATTACACACCCTAAGATTACATTTATCCTAAAAGTATCACAAATCAATATTTGTTGTTAGCAAAAGTTTGTCTGGCAGCACTTGGAAACAAAGCCATATTCCCTAGCAAAGTGGAAGTTCTATAGCCACAGGGTCTGCCTATATAGAGTAGATAAACCCCCTTGTGCACATTGAATATGTTAATTAAGTCTCAAGCCATTATCAGTCCTAAATCACTCAATATGTTTGATGTGTTTGGCAGGTACACATGCTGTTAGTACCAACACAATGATACGCACTCCTCAACAGTTCACTAGTATTAAGACATTTGGCTAGCTGCCTTTTAAGTATGACTCATTAGCAGTTCTGCTCATTCAATTACTTGTTCAGCACCCCTGCTAATGAGATTTACCCTTACAGTGGGTGTTCCAGAGAGAAAAGCCTTATGGAGATAACTTAAGTTATATGTACTGAGTTAGGACAGAATCTTCATACACGCTTTAGTTAACATTTTGTAAAAATATTAGATACTTTTGATGACAAACTGGTTGTAACCCATAGCATATATACAAATTGAAAAGAGAAAAATATCATACTTGTAGCAAAATATAAATCATGGTACATAGGTAATACAATGAACACTTCTCTTGCAGACATTTCTTTGTAACCTCCCATGCTTTAGCATTCTCACTTCTGTAAGGATCGTAGTCTCACAACTGTACAGTGACAGAACAAATAACAACAGCGTGGTAACATGGGTATAGTGCAGAGTAATTGCAAATTTCAGAAGCACAAATGCTAGACTTTCTCTATTTTTGTGTGCAACTGTTCAGGAAGCAAAACATGCTTATCATGTCAATGTTTCATTGTAATGCCAAAGGTACTGTGCTCAAATTTTGTGAAGGTGCTATCTCTGTGAAAGTAGGAATCTTTATTGTACACCTTTTACTTGTCTACACCTACAAAGTTGAGAAATCATCACCCTGATATATGAATACATTTCTTTGGCTTAATCCTTTGTGTGACGGTTGGCATTGTCCATTGGTTCCCATTAGCAATGCCCTTCACTGAAGGGCAGTTCACTTCCTACAGAAAAACTCATTTCATTTCACATGTGCAAACATGTAGCCATCAATCACTTAAATGACTCTGGCAATGATGATCCTTAGCAGTTTAGATGTTGCTGAATGCAGAAATTACATGTGTTATATAACTTTCTCAATGGCTCAAAATGTTAATGAAGAATGTTCTGACAAGTGATGCAGGGTTTGAATCCACATTATGGATCTTTATCTTTATGTGGTATAATACACACGTGAACCTCATTTTACTTTACTTTATTATAAAGTACAAATGCAATTTATATTGTAAATGTTGCAATACAATTGTGTACTATGACTGCTTTAAATGATAATGTGATCTTTGTAATCTGAAGTATTCATATAAATGATTGTATTATAATTGCACTTTTGTGTGTATGCTGAGAAATAAATGGTAGATGTACAATAAGTAACAACAAAAAAAGGTCCAGTACCTTTGTAAATTAGCTCACAATGACCAAAAAACATCCAAATGAAAAAGAAAATGCCAGAGCTCAACAACTTTCAGGAATACACCCTTTTTCAATGTTTGCATGATATTTTAAAACAGTCACTTTTATACATATCACATGACCAAAAACGATCAAATAACAATAATAATAGCAATTAAGTAGCAGCTGAATGAATTATAATGTATCCAATGTAATAAATACAATGTACCTTGAAAAAGCAGCATTATATAAAACCTACATAATCTTAGTTTGTTTATATTTTAAAAAAAAAGGTTTAATGCTAACAGCAGAATTTAGACCAGGCAGACTATCCACATTAAACTTCTTCTTTCGGCTTTTCCAGGTTAGGGGTCGCCACAGCAGATCACATGTCCGCTCATGATTGGCAGTGGAGTTTTACGGTGTCGAGTTGCCAGCCCAGCGCCCAACCTTCCACAAAAGGCACACACTCACACCTAGGGCCAATTTAGAGTGTCCAATCCACCTACAGCATGTCTTTGGGATGTGGGAGGAAACCGGAGCACCCGGAGGAAACCCACGCAACCACAGGGAGGACATGCAGACTCTGCACAGAAGGCACCCCAGCTGAAGATCAAACCAGGGAACCTCTTGCTGTGAGGTGACAACGCTAACTGCTGCACCACTGTAACCGCCCTAGACTATCCACATTAAACTACATTATCCAATTCTGCTTTGCAATTTCAGAAAAATTCTTAAAATCCCCACCTCTCCTGTTCTTTGTTACAGTTTGCATGACTCTAAACTTAAAAGTGGATTGTGAACTTTTTTCCTTACTATGTTTGGTGAGTGAGTTAGTAACTACATTCCTTTTCTATATCCAATAAGTGTTCTATAATTTGCTCCTTAAACTTCTGATTACATTTCCCTATGTAAAATCTTAAGTAGGCAGTGAAGGTTGCCAGATAAATTACATTTTCAATATTACAATTTGCATAGCAGGTAAGGTCAGTAGTCGAGTATACAAATTCAACTTCAGTTAAAATATATTTACAACAGGAACAGTTGTAACAAAGGAAAGTTCCTTTTTTCTTGCTATAAATTAATTCTTTAGTTTGCTTCATTTCTTTATAACAAAGCTTCTGTTTTAGACTTTTGCAATTCTTAAAAGAAAACTGTGGGACTTCACATATATATCTATTTATTCCTGGTTATGTATATAAAATATCCCAGTGCCTCTTTATAATATTTATTACCCCATCTGTCCTAGTACTATAATGAGTTATATATCTAATATGATCATTATTGTTAGAATTTCTTGGAAAGTTATTGAATTATAGGGTATGCATAAAGTATGGTCTCATTTTAATTTGTTGCTCATAGATAACTTCCCGGGAAATGCAATCCAACAATGAAATATTATGCTATCTAATCCATAATTCATTCATCATTTCAGATATTTGAAACTTTCAAGTCTGAGAGTATGTATTTAAGCAACTAACTCTAAAAAACTGACTTTTAACTATGCCTCCTAAAATGTGCTGTGGATGCATATTATGTATATATAAAAATCTGCTAGATTGTTCTTAGGTTCATAGGTTCATAGATAGGTACTAGGCTATAGGCCCTGGAGCCTATACAAGCCTAGCCAAAAAAGTTCCCTGGCTTTCGCCACCCAAGAAAATTATTTTCCTGCGCCCCTGTCTAGCAGAGCCACAGAAGTGATCCCCGGGGTAAATTTCCTATTTCCCATCCAATTGTTAAGATTTTTCTTAAAGAGGGTTAATGAGGAGCTTTGCTTGACATGAATGGGTAATCTGTTCCAGAGCATGGTAAGTCACTGGGACAGGAATCTATCCCTTCAGCATGTTCTGTTTATTGTGGTGGCAAGGTTTAGGTCCCTGGAGGGATTGGGGTTTCTTTAAGTGTAGCATGTCCAACAGATCTGGGTTTGACATGGCTTTGTATGTTAGGCAGAGGTCACCTCTGAGTAGGCGATAAATGACAGAGCAGAGCTGGAGTTTTTTTTAGATGGTCTGCGTATGGCATCAGTTTAAGGCTGGTAATCCTCTTAGTGAGGTATTTCTGTGGCCTTTCTAGTTGTTGTTGATGTCCTGTGAGGTACATCCCAAACGGGGCACTGTACTCTATAGTGGGTCTGATGAGGGATGAGTAGACAGGAACAATTACCTCTTTTTTTCTGGAGGTGAACCCCTTTGTGATGAGGTGTGCCACATAAAAGGATTTCCTGACTACTGTGGTGATGTTATTATCAAAGGCGAGACTACTTTCCACCTGTGTCCCAAGGTTTCTTATCACACTTTCAGTGTTTATTAGGTCACTGCCTATGTGGTAGTTCATGGGTACAGTGTTTTTCCCAAAGGGGATGACAATGCACTTCTTAACATTGAGCTTGAGGCCAAGACTTTGACATCAAGTATCAGTCTCAGTGAGGCCCCTTTGTAGAATGTCCACATCATTAGGCGATTCTATTATGGTACCTAGTTTGCAGTTATTTGTGAACTTCATTAGCCAAAGACCTGCTGTATTAGACTGGACATCTGAGAAGCAGATGTCAAACAGGAGAGGACCCAGGACTGAGCCCTGTGGTACTCCACTTGTCACTGGTCTGAAGTTGGATTTGGAGTTGGCTACTTTTACTGTGTGGATTCTGTCAGTGAGCCAGTTGGCCACCCATCTTGTGACACAGGAATTTATGCCCAGTCTAGTGAGTTCATCTATAATTCCATAGTGGGGGATGGTGTCAACAGCCTTGGCGAGGTCACCTTACCCTTGTCCACAGCTCTGGTGACTACTTCAAAGAAGTCAGTTAGGTTTAGGAGACATGACCTACATTTTACAAACCCAAACTGAGTGGGGTCCAGAGTTTGGAGGTTATCTATGTCCTTGTTTATAAGCTCCACGATGATATGTTCCATGGCTTTGCAGACCAGGCTCATCAGGGTAATGGGGCAGTAGTTCCCGGGGTCTGTGGTGGCACCCCTTTTGTGGAGTGGGATAACCGTCGCTGTGCACCATTCAGTAGGCAAAAGCATGAAGTGAGGCTATGATTGAACATGTTACTTAGGTGGGGTGCCAGTTCATTCATTAGTTCATGCAGTACACAGCTATGATGTTGTCAGGTCCCATGGGTGCTGTGTTGTTGGCTTTGGAGAGTGTGGTCTTTACTTGTGCAGCCATGATTATAGGGGCTTTACATTTTTCTGGTATAGTGATGGGCTCTTTTGGGGGTGAGAGGGTTGAAGTTTGCATTGAATCTATCTGCCAAGATGTTGGCAATATCAGTTGGTTCGTATATCTAGTGCTATTGTGCTGTAGTTCAGAGCAGATCTGAGTGTCACCATTGAGATTCTTGACGTAGCTGTAGAATGCTTTGTGGTTGCGTTTAGAATCAGTGGTGATTTTATTTTTGTAACTAGCTTTGGAGGATTTTATGAGGGATATCAGCTTCTTACTGAGGCTGACCAGGGAGTTCCTGCAATCAGGGGATTTTACTCTTCTTTGAAACAGCTTCTTCCTTCTGTTGTAGAATTTGTTTATGGCAGGAGACCACCAGATTGGCTTCCTTTTTTTGGAGGATAGCGTCTTGGTTCCGTTGGGGATGGCACAATCCATGCACTCTTGTATGTGCTTATACAGTGCATTTGTATAGGATTCAGCAGCCATACCTCTATTTTCCATCTGTATGGGTGTTGTGAAGCTTGCCATTTCTGTCTTAAGAAGCAGGAAGTTGGCTTTGGAAAAGTTTTTTTACAGTGGTTTCCTTAATTGGAGGTTGAGGCTGGATATTGATGTCTAGGATGATAAGCTTGTGGTCGGATCTGACCAGCGAGGAGTTGACCCCTGGCATGGAACATCGGTTGCCCATATTGGTAATGACTAGGTCCAGGATATTGCTGCCCCTGGTGGGGGCATGGACAAGCTGATCCAGGGCATTGGAATTTATGAATTACAGAAAGCATTGAGCAGATGAGTTAGTACATGAATAGTTTTCCCAGTTGATGGTGGGGTAGTTGAAATCACCCATTGTTAGGGTATTGGGCTGTACCTTAATTTTACCCAGTATATCAAGAAACATGGAGTGGGCATCCTGGGGTATGGTGGGGGATCTGTAACAAGCTACAACCTGGATTGCAGTCTTAACCAGTGTTAGTTGCACGTGGATAATTTTGGATGCATTATGTTGAGCAACTAGCCTGGAGGTGTGGATATCCTTAATGAATATGGACATGCCTCCTCCTTTAGTATTTTGGTCCAGGTTAGGTGGCCGAAAGGTGTGGCATGAGTTATAGCCTGGTAATGCAGGGGTGCTCTCTGGAGCCTTGAACCGGATCTCTGTCACTGCACAGATGTCGATGTTCTCCATTTTTAGGAGTGCCTCGAGTGAGTGCAATTTTGAGGCTTATACTTCTAGCATTGAGTAGCATTACCCTCAGATTTTGCTTGCTTATACCTGCTACGATGGTGAGTTTGTCATTTGAACCTTGCCTAAAAAAGGCACTATAGGATTGGCAAGAGCCTTAGCCAGTATCCGGAATCCCAGGGGTGACAGGTGCAGGCCATCTTTGGCAAAGCATTGTGGTCTGTCGATCATGTCATTCCAGGCAGACAGACACTGGATTCCCTTAGAATGACACCAGAAACTTAGCCAATTGTTGAAGTCAATCATTTTGTCCTTGTATTGTGGTATCATTCTGGGTGATGGCAGGATGCTTCTCAGGGCTAGGGTCATACCTGCCTGGGCTACTTGATCTGAGAGCTCCTTCTTGTCTCTTTCCTGTATGTGCTTATTGTTCATTCAATGCTGTGTTTTATAATTTTAATATCTAAAAGGTTTACTTCATCACTGGAATATGTTAACTTAAACTTTAAATAAAGTTAGTTGTTTGGTCAAGGTAACTTACAAACTCTGTTAAGGTCACTGTGATGATAGGAGGTACTGCCAGCCGTACTACAAGAAGTAGGGCAGTGGATGTATAACATATGCCAGCACAGCTAGCTGGAATTTTATAAATAATTATATGTTATTTGTGCATCAAACTGATTTGTACAGATGCTTGTGTTTAAAAATGTATTTGTAAATTTGCTTTTGTTAAAATGTATCCACAGTGTTTCCTGCTGGAGAGAAAAGAAATGTACATGCTTTATTGTAACAGTTTAAATGTATAGATTGAAACAGCATATACTGGCAGAGCAGAGGATAAGCCACCTGACTATGAAAAAAATATTCATGAAATTAAATTACTTTATGGGTTAAGCCATAAAGATGTTATCCCACAGTTTTGAAGGGAGCCAGAGATGCAGTGTCTGTACTAGAGAAAAGCTGGCAAATCCTGTAGGAAGATTGGAATGGTTTTATTATTTTATGGCTTCCAGATGATGCAACAGATCTGAGAAAAGCTCCAGATTTGCATGTTAGCACATAGGTGCTAAACCCTAGCAGTTTTTAGTGTTGATGATAGTGTGGGAATCAGAAGTCAGGTGAACAGATATATGTGATGTCATTCTGTACAGAAATAATGTTTTAATATTAGAAGGGACTGATGTCTCAGGGACAGTCTTTTCTTGGAAACCTGAATAGAAAGACCCTCACCCGCATCATATTGCCTTGTGGTAGTAGGTAACTTAACTAGGGGACAGTAATTCTTTTAGTTAATCAGGAATAGATAGTGAGATTAGCTAAATATTGTTTTCTGTATCTGTGTGAAACTTTCCATTAGTGTTATTTTTAATATTTCCTGTTATTGAATCTCTAGTATTTACTGTAAGTAGCTATTTAGTATGTTCATGTTCTTTTACTGTTTATTACAAAATATATTTAAACTTCTCATTATGGCTGGTCCTTTTGGAAAAATATTAAAGTTTTGAGAGTATTTGCATATATTTATTTGGTGACAGCTCTGGACACTCCTGAAGCCTGGCTGTTTGGTCAACATTGCCATTTGAATTAATATTAACTTCACTCAGCATACTTGGATACACTTTGAAGAGCCTTATAGTAACTGACTGGAGGCAGTGAATCTGCCTTATAGTTTGTGCAAAGCTGGTAGAGCAGGTAATCTGTGCCAGGTGTGTGTGTGTGTGTGTGTGTGTGTGTGTGTGTGTGTGTGTGTGTGTGTGTGTGTGTGTGTGTGTGTGTGTGTGTGTGTGTAAATTAAATCTCAAGCAGTGAGTGTGTCAGCTACAGGGACCAGGAGCACAATGCAGTGCTTTCACAGAGAGGGTGCTGAACACAGCTGCCCCAGTGGACAGCCTTATTTGGGACCTGAGGGAGACAGATCTAGAGCAACCCAGATCTCAGGATGAGTATGTTCGCTGTGTGTTCTTAATGGAAATTGTGCTTGACAGAGAGATTTGTATCTGAAAATACTGAGGTTAGCCATTTGTATTCCAAGTGAATGTCCTTCTCTAGTGGTGAGGATTCAGGCTCCTTGATTACTGACCCAGAATGGGGATGTCACATACTGGTAAGCAGTGGTGTGGATATTGAACTTTTATAGCCTCTAAACAGTTGTCACTAAAGGTGTACTCTCAAGAAGCCACAAGGTGAACATTCAGAGTTTCATATCATAACAGTTTTTATTTATTTATTTTTGTTAGTTTAGCTTAGTCAGGAAAAGCAGGCAAAGATGTCAGCAGAGGATTATGGCAAGCTGACAAAGAACCAGTTGTCCAAGGTGTGTGAAGCCAATGGACTGGTGCATGGCAACCTGACTAAAGAGAAAATTATTTCAGCCTTAGCTGCAACTGAGACCAGCAACAAGGAGGACAACCAGTATGGTGATGGGAATTTGCAGGCATCAGCAACAGGGAAGTTCACCTTTTCCTCAGAGGGCTTAAAAATCCATCTGGAGTTAAATAGACTTGCACTGGAGGCCAAATGTAGAGAAGACTGCAGCAGGCAAAACAGATGGAATTAAAATCAGTGGAGAGACTGTGTTGTTTGGAGGCCAAAGAAAATGACACACTGCAGCATTTAGAGGCTGAAGAAAATGAGAAGCAGTGTCAACGTGAGAAGGATATGCTGACTCTTCACCAGGGTAATGGAGGTAATAGGGAAGGGAATAAACAAACCCCAGAAGCAATAAAGATCAGTAAATGTCTTCCACAGTTTACAGAGGGTGATAATTTTGATTTTTGATGTATCCATATATTTGAAAGTGTATATAAATAGACTAAATATTTTGTGCTTATGTATGAGTGGCTTGAATGGTCACCTGTATACTGCATGTACCACGTGGAGTTGTTGTTAGCTATCCCACTTCTATGACTAGGAGCTGTATCACTTGTTAAAATTGTACTCCCTTAGCTTAGAGTGTTATTTTCTAGTTAGTTTAGTAACTCTTACACTGCGGTACTCATTTTGTATGGAACCTCCCTGAAAAATGTGCTTTCCCCTGTAAACCTTTTAGTCGTAATAACAGTCACTATATGACCGCAGGGAATTAGAGCATCTTATCTACCTCTATCCAACTACAGGTTGTAAGTGTTTCCTGCCAGCAATCTTCCACTATGCTCGGAAATTGTTTTAACCTGGGAGACTCCAAGGCACTAATTGCGTTTCTGAACTGAATCGCCCTAAAGATTCCAACTCTTTAAGCACCAAGGAACTGCCCTCAACTGTAATGTCAAGTTACTACACACCTCCTTTGGGAACTTTATGTTGAGTATAGCTTTGCGGAACTCTAGTTCTTTAAATATTTCACTTCTCCCAGCACTATTAAGGTCACCTATAACAATAGGTTTAGTGCTCTAATTACCGCCCTGTATACATCTGTGTTATATACTTCCTTGCTAACAACGGTGCATCGTCAGGGGTGGAATAGCAGTTACTTATACATCGTTAGTGGGCACACCAACTCATAGCCTCCTTTTCTTTTCTTTAAATGAAACAACAGTGCGACACATATAATACAGTTTTAGAGCCTACCGTGTCCTGGCGATTATGTTAGTATAGATCTGAGTTTGGTGGAAACAGCTTTAACCCCCTTTTGCTGATAATCTAAATTTCTCTGAGGCATATATTGAAGTGGAGAAAGGCTTGCGACACCTCAGACTTGTGTGGGCAGTAATACAGGTAGTCGTCTCTACTAGATATTAACCTTTTGACTCTATATGTCTGAAGAAGTTGACTATCTTATAAGCTATTGTTAATTATGCTTTAATGGACCTGCAATGCTACTGCCTATTCCTGTTTCTTTTTTGTTGCTAATGATGAACTAGCTTGAATGTTATATCTCAAAATTCTTCATGTTGCAACCAGCCTCAGTGTCCTATAGCTCACTGTTTTATACTGTTTAATAACCTAGTAGAACAAAGTAGTACTCTGTAAAAGCACTCCTAGCTAGACTGTGTTATGCTACTTAGAACTCTACCTTATTTTTTTTTGGTTAGACTATGCCTTGCGACTGTGTAATGGTGCCTCTAGACTCGGATATTGTATTCTGTGTTACTATATGCCTGAAATTGCATTAATGAATGCTTAAAAGTGTGTTGGAACGGAAATGCTGTGTTACTATCTGAGTCTATGCAAATGACTGTTTCTTAACCTTCATTTATTTTTTTTCTTATTTCCCTACCATTCCTAGGTTTCAAATCTTCTATCTTGTAGCAAGGTTTTGATACCTCTACCTACCTGGTGAAAAGGACCCCTGCAAACTATTCTAAGCATCTCTTCATATGAAAAGAAACTTGCTGCCTGGTTTTAGGAACCTTGCTACCAAGGAGGCGAGAAAAAACATATTATCTTAACCTAGCAGTAAAGTTGAACACTGGCTTAAGACCTGGTGTATCCATTGAGGCGCTCTACCTAGCCAGGATACTCAGCAGCCATACCCCCTCTCTACCCCTTAATATTTATACTTTCTCCTCTCCCTGGGCTATCTCCCGTAATTGTTCACGGAACCTTGTAATTCTTTTACCTTCCATCTCTGTACTCTAGCTTTGGTTGCTATACAATTTGTGGCCACTAGGTGGCACCCTGAACTAGGCTATTTCTTTTGTACATCTATCTTTTCTCCCCAGAATTGAACCTAATTAAAGATCTGATCCTAATCTAACAAAGAAAGAAGGAACGTTTTCCCTGCCCTTTCTTTACCACTCTTTCTGCTACTTTCCACTTAAATTGCAATCAGCTACCCCTCACCATCTCAACCACTGTATCCTTCCCTCCTCACTTACCTGTACCAACTGAAAGTACCTCAGTAGTCGGTGCTTACAGATTGTTTCTGCTAACATTTTTAGTTACTTGTCTTAACCCACTCTGTTTGCCCTTCGGGTTCACTTCACTCCCCTACCCTACCCCCAATTCCCACCCACTCCAGTGCAGCTAGCTTTATACTTCTGTTACCACACCCCTTCCCCTAATCAACATATCACATACCTCTGCCAATTAACTACCCATCCCCACCAATTACTACTTCCTTTAACAACGTTACAGCTCTTATATCCTCTCCCTACCCTCTCCACTCTAATCATCCTTTTGATATCTTTATACAACTTTCTCTCCTACAGCCACCTCTATTTTATCTTATAGCATGCTCTTCACTCAGTCTTTATTCTTCCTGTAATCCTACTCTTCCTAATGGCCTCAATACTGAAGACTACATACTCAGACCTGCTACTCTTAACTTCTGTCCTAGTTTCTCTTACTATATCCTATACTCTAACCATTTATGAACTTTATTCACTTACTGAACTTCACCACCCCTACCAACAAACTCAATCTGCTTCTCACATTAACACCCTCAACCATATAAATATAACCTCCACTTCTATCTATATACTACCAAAATATCATAGATCCAACCATGTTAGTTACTTTCAAAGCAAGAAAACTTTAAATAACTATTACAAACTTCTAAAGATTATACAAGCACCTCAACAACACCCCCTATTAGATGGCGACATTCATCCAGACCCTACCCCCAATAACAACATTGCCAATTATCCACTCAATCCTACGTCTCATACTATAACTATCACAAAAAGACCCACTAACTCTCTCCTGATAGCCCACCTCAACATTTGTAGCATTAACAATAAAATTTCACAACATCATGCACTCCTAGAAGTGCACTCATTTGATATCCTCTGTATTACAGAAACTTGGCTAAAGCCCTCAACTCATGACCATGAAATTACCCCTCCAGGATACAACATCCTGAGATGTGACCACAAAGCCAAAAGGGGTGGAGGTGTAGCCATTCTCTATAAAACAGAACTTCAGGTCACATCCTTCAACGTGCTCCTACCCTTAGATACTAATGCAGAAACCCTTACTGCCAAACTTCAAATTAACAACTGTAAATCTATTAACTTAATTTGCTCCTATCTTCCCCCTGGTAATAATATCAATATTCTTGAAAACATCCTTAATTGCCTCTCTACTCACCTACCTCAGGAAACCATAGTGCTAGGTGACTTTAATATAGACTCACTAAAAAAAACAGGCAAAATATCCTTATACGTAATAAAATCTGGGTCAAATGGAGATCCTCCAAAAACCCATCAGCCCACCTTTACTTTAAACAGGTTCCTGTTTTTTTTAGTCTTTCAGTTGTTTGTTTACGTGGCCATTGGTTTTAATGGTTTACATTCCTGTCAGACACAGCTTGGTAAGGACCCTACAAAGTGGTAAGGGAGGCCAATGTTGTTAACTACATAATAGAACTGATAGGCAGTAGACAAGGGCACAAACTGTAGCATGTTAACATGATAAAACCTTACCATGGTAGGGAGGCCCCAGTACTGAGTATTTGCAGTGGATAGCAGGAGAAGTCTGAGGAGGATGTGGTGATTGATCTCCTCAATGAGGCTCAGACTGACACCTTGGTGGAAGGCTTAACACTGTTCTAGAAGCTTTCTCATACCCATGTTTGAAAAATCTAAGCAGTGTTACAGGAGTCTGGGGTCATGTTCACTGAGAAACCTTGGTGCCCACACCTGGTGAAGCACCATGTGGATACAGGACCACAAAGGTCTTTCAAGCAGGTCCCTTACAGGGTGCCTGAGTGAATCAGGCAGACTCTAAGGGAGGAGATACAGGAAATGTTGGAACTAGGGGTAATCCAGTAGTCCAGCAGTCGCTAGGCCTCCCCAGTGGTGCTGGTACCAAAGAAAAATGGCAGCACCAGGTACTGTGTAAACTACAGGAAACTAAATAGTCACACAGAGTCAGATGCTTACCCATTACCTAGGACAGATGAAGCCTTAGAGTAGCTGGGTGGGGCTAAGTATCTGACCACTACTGATCTAACCAAGGGCTACTGGTGGCATTGACTCCCACCACTAGGGAGAGGTCAGCCTTTGTGACTCCTTTTGGATTATATGACCTCATAATGATGCCTTTTGGGATGAAAAATGCCCCAGTGACCTTCCAGAGGCTGGTAAATCATATCCTACCAGGAACAGGAGATTATGCCATTACTTACCTGGATGATATTGCCATTTACAAACATTCCCTGCATGAGTACCTTCAGCATGTCAGGGAGGTCCTGGGCAAACTGAAAAGGGCAGGGTTGACCCTTAAGCCGAGCAAGTGTCAGTTGGGTATGGCAGAGGTCTACTACCTGGGACATAGAGTAGGGAGTGGTAAGGTTAGACCAGAACCTGCCAAAGTGGAAGTCATTTAGGCTTAGCCTACCCCTGTTGCCAAAAAAACAGGTGAGGATATTCTTGGGGATAGTGGGGTGCTATAGAAAGTTTTTCCCCAATTATAGTACAATAGCTGATCCCCTCACAGACCTGACAAGAAAAAACAGACCAAACAAGGTAGTGCAGACCCCATGCTGCAAGCAGGCATTCTAAAAGCTTAAAGGGGCTTTGGGAGGACCCTCTGTGTTAGCCAGTCCAGAATAAAGCAAATAATTTGTTGTGCAGGTGGATGATTCAAACCATGAGGTGAGGGCTGTACTCATCCAGATTTCCTGAGAGGGAGAAGAGCACTCAGTGGAATATTTCAGCTGTGGACTCCAACCTAGGAAGGAATGTTATGCAGCAGTAGAAAAAGAATGTTTAGCCATAGTATGTGCACTGCAGAAACATCACCCCTATCTGTATGGATGGAAATTCACTGTAGTTACAGATCACAATCCTTTAACATGGCTACATCAAGCCAGGCAGCAAAATGCTAAGTTACAAAGTTTGAGCTTAGGGTATATGATATGACAGTGGAGCACCATACTGAGGTTAGCAATGCCAGTGCAGATGGGTTGTCAAGACAAGGTATGGAATAATGTTTTCCCAGATAGGGTCATTCCTCTCAAGCAAAATTTCTCAAGGGGCACTTGAGAAACTTGCTTGAGTCTTCAAAGGGAAGAGAGATGTGACAACAGGAGGTGCTGCCAGCCATGCCAGGAGAAGTAGGGCAGTGGATGTGTAACATATGCCAGACAGCTAGCTGGAATTTTGTAAAGAATGATATGCCATTTGTGTGTCAAACTGAATTGTACACATGCATGTGCTTAAAAATGTATTTGTAAAGTTACTTGTGTTAAAATGTATCAACAGTGCCTCCTGCTGGACAGAAAAGAAATGTGCATGCATTATTGTAACTTAAATGTATACATTGTAACAACATATACTGGCAGAGAAGAGGTTAATCCACCTGACTTTGAAAAAAAAAAACATTCTTAAAATTAAATTACTTTATGGGTTAAGCCATAAAGATGTTATCCCACATATTTGAAGGGAGCCAGAGACACAATATCTGCACTAGAAAACAGTTTGTAGGTCCTGTAGGAAGAGTGGAATGGTTTTATTGTTTTATGGCGTCTAGATTCTGCAACAGATGTTAGAAAAGCTCCAGATATGTATGGGAGCACATATATGCTAAACCCTAGCAACTTCTAATTTTGGTAATTGTGTGGGAACCAGATGTCAGATGACCAGATGCATGTGATGTCATTATGTACAGAAATAATGTTTTAATATTAGAGGATACTGAAGTCTCAAGGGCAGTCTGTTCTTGGAAACCTGAATAGAAAGTCCCTCACCCACATCATCTTGCTCGTGGTAGTAACTTAAAAAGGGAACAGTAATTCTTTTAGTCAACCAGGAATAGATAGTGAGATTAGCTAAATACTGTTTTTCTGTATATGTGTAAAACTTTCCATCAGTCTTATTTTTTAATATTTCTTGTGACTGAAACTTTTGTGTTTACTGTAAATAGCTATTTGGTATTTTAATTTTATCTTATTATTTATTATAAAATATACTTAAACTTGTCATTGTGGCTGGTCCTTTTAAAAATATTTAAGTTTTGAAAGTATTTGCATATATTTATTTGGGGACACCTCTGGCCACACCTGATGCCTTCCTGTTTAGTCAACAGTACCATTTATATTATTAATAACTTCAATCACCATAACTGGATACCCTTTTGAGAGCCTTATAGTAACTGACTGGGGGCAGATAATCTACCTTATAGCCTGGACAAAGCTGACAGAGCAAGTAATCTGTGCCAGCCTTTCCCAGGTGGGTGTATGAGTGTGTGTGTGTGTGTGTGTGTGTGTGTGTGTGTGTGTGTGTGTGTGTGTGTGTGTGTGTGTGTGTGTGTGTGTGTGTGTGTTAAAATCAAAAGTGTGTGTCAGCTACACCCATGTAAGTGCATGAAGCAGCAAGTGGCTAGAGAGAGGTGTTGAACACAGCTGTACCTGTGGAGAGCCTTACTGGGGACATGGGGAAAGACAGAAATAGAGAAACCCAGACACCTGGCGGAGAGTATGTTCCCTGTGTATTCTTAAGGGAAATTGTACTTGATGCAGAGAGGTCTGCCTCTGGAAATACTGAGTGTAGCTATTTGTATTCCAAATGCATATCTATCTCCAGTGCCAGTGGTGAGGACTCAGGCTCCTTGAGTACTGGCCCAGAGTGGGGAACCTTCAGACATCACATCACCATGCCAAACCATAAAAATGTAATCCACAAAACCTTTATACACCAACTCATTCAAGTTATTTTTCACTGAATGGGAAAAAATGTAGGTATCCTCCCAACAATCAATGGCTATATTGGCATAAATATTAGCTTCATAGGTACCCATTGCTATGACAGATATCTGATGGTAAATGTCATTCTCAGACAAAAACACATTACTACTCAGTACTAAATCTAATAAAAAACAGAGTCACCGTTTCCTTGCATTAAATTCACTATTCATACAAAGAAATTCCCTGACTGCCTGCAAGCCATATGACTTGGGTATGACAGTAAAGAGTGAATTTATATCTAAAGTTACAAGAATGTACTCAGATACTTGGTTCACTTCATACCAAGAATAACACTGCTTCAAAAAGTTGCCAGTATCATTGAATAAAACTTTTACTCCGGGATTCAATAAAGCAATTTTACCATGCCAGAATAGTGTAGCAGCTTCTGCATAGAATATGGCCACCGAGAGATTCAGTAAACAAAACTGGGGTTACGCACAAACCTGTCAGCACTATTCTGGCATGGACACCACTGCATAATGCTAATCACCTCATTTGCTGGTGAAAAACATGCAAATTAGGTGAATTAGTGATTCAGTAAGCAAGCAGGCATCAGTGTCAAAGCAGTGTCTGTTGCAGAAATGTATTGGGTTACTAACAGTGTACATTTCTGCAAAAATCAAAACTGGGGCATGACAGCTCAAAGTAATGCATGTATTATGATCATTAGGCATGCCACTGGCCAAACATATGGCCATTGGCATGGAAAACAATTGCAAAATATTAAAAATAAAAGTTTATTTTTTTGGCCAATTAGGTAATTTAATTAGGCTTGCAAATGAGACCATGCAGAAAATATAAAAAAAATATGAAAAGACAATTTTAAGTGAAATCTGCATTTTGCAATATAGTGGGTAGCATGCAGAACCAAAACAATAACAGGTGACACTGGTTGCTAAGGAGAAAGGCTCCGGTGTAGTGATGTAAAAAGGGACTAAGGCAGTGGCGTATGCAAATGAGGAAAATTTACTGAATAGCAAAATGGGAGACCATTGTCTGGATGCACCTAACCATGTAGGAGCTATAATGCAGTGGTGTAAGCAGGCGAAGCAGCTGACATGAAAAGGGTGTGTGTCATGCTTGGTGTAAGCACATTGGAGCTCCATAGCTTCCATTTGAGCTTAGCAAAGCACAGTTAAGCAAGGGGATGTGTCTGAGGCTATATTTACTTATTCAATGAAATGAGGAACGTGTTCGCATCCAGGGGAGGACTATTTCTGAGTAAAAGTCTTTACTTTAGCTAAATGGGTTTGCGTGGTGTGCACCAGGTCCTAAACAAGCAAACAAAAAAAAATGGAAAGATTAGAACTGTTTACATTTAGGCAGTGGGTTTGCACAGCACGCCATGGGGCTTAAAAGGGGCGGAATTGGGAATGGAAAAAAATAAATGGGAAATAGCAGAATAAAAGCAATCAAGTACAAATAATATAGAAGGCACGTGGAATGTATCATAGTCAGACACTCATACAGGCAGCATCTGCAGCACAACAGTATAAACTATGCAAACACCTTTCAGTCTGTTTTTTCGCACAAACTCTGCACCATTGGTGTGCACAATTGGGGGAATTTTAACTGACAAAATGTTAGGGGCTGCTGCCACTTTGATACATCAGCATGTGCTAGATGCTGAGGGCAGTGACGAGGATAATGCTGACAACCACCCCAGACTGAGGAGGAAGAGAAGAGTGTTCAGACCCAATGTAACCTAGCAGGGGTTACAAGATCTGGAGATAGTAGAACGCTACAGGATGGACAGGGACATACTTCAGCAACTCATCAAGCTGTGCTGGCCTCACCTCAGACCCAGAGCCAACAGAGGGGAACCCATCAAAGTAGATACCAAGGTATGCGTAGCCTTAAGAATATTAGCTAAAGGTACTTTCCAGAGATCTACTGGGGATATCATGAGGGTCTTACAGGCATCTGCATCCAGGGTACACCACCAGTTCCTGGATACCATGCTACCACATAACGGTGAGCACATTTACTTCCCCAGCACCCTGAGGAGAGGACCAGCAATAAGCACCTCTTCCACCATGTAGCAGACTGTGCAGAGTTACTTGGCGCCATAGACTGCACACACATCCACATCAAAGCACCACCCAGTGAGCAGGGTAGGGTCTATGTAAACTGTAAGGGCTTTAATTCCATCAACATCCAGGTCGTGCGCAATGCCCAGGGCATTATCATTAATGTATGTACTGGCAGCCCTGGAAGCTATCATGGCTCCCACATCTGGCATTTGTCACAGCTGTACCAGGCATTTGCCAGGGAGGACATACTGTATGACCACCTGGTGGGGGATGCTGGGTATGCACTGGAGCTGTGAATGATGACACCCATTAGAAACGCAAACACATCCACTCATGAATGCCATAATAGGCACATGCACAAACCAGGATCATTATACAGCATGTGTTTGGGATGCTTAAGTCATGGTTCCGCTGCCTTGACATATCTTGTGGTGCCCTGTAATACTCTCCAGCCACATGTGCACACATGTTCATAGTATGTGCCATGCTACACAATATGATCCTGCAGAAACAGCTGCGGCAGATACAGCACGGGGAAAGGCCATACAACCCCCCACCATTGCCAACCTCCCCACAGGCACAGAGGGACTCGGCAGAGGAACCCCCTGAGCCAGCTCATGTAGGCAGATGGAGTATGCCCAGTATGCCCTGGCCTTGGCAAAGAAGCAATGCATAGCAAACACACTGACACTGTAGGGACCCAGGGACTGACACCTCTCTTCGACTCACACATGCAGTAAAATGGATGCCACACACATCACACTACCTGTGCCTTACCATGTATAGGCAGTGTACTGCATGCATCCGACATAGGCAGCCCTCATGCACTATACTAACAACTGCTGTAGGCACAAGGTATATCAGTCTTCTTAACAATAAATGAATGTAGTAGTATGTTCTTGTAGCATATCTATGGTATCGCTGCATGCATTCAAGGAAATGGGGAGGCCTACTAGGATTGCAGCAGACAATTGACAGCTATGTGGGACACCAGGAAATGTTTTCCCAATACTGGCTTCCCCACATGATGCAGCAGTACCCAAGATGACAAATCCCACTACAGTATGTGTGGGGGCCAACTAACTGGGAGATCATAGGTCACAGGCATAGATGTCAGTGTAGGGTCCCATACTCACCTGTCAGCCTGACCCAGCAAGTCAGCCATAGAAAACCATAACATTTTATTAGTTTCCCCTCAAGTGTTTGGCTGTGCTCTGTACAGACTCAGACACGTTGAGTGACATTTTTCATGTAAACAGTACTTAGTAATAATGACCATCCCTCCTGGATTGTCTAAACGTTAGTTCCTTGTGCTTTCTCCTATTAATGTGGTGAAAGTGTAGCAGCTGCCTCATGTACGCAGACAACCCTCTCATCTTACCTCCCAACACTCAGACTTGTGAGAGATGTACTTATATATCCAAATTGGAAGCCACCATAGGTTAGTTGGGCTACACCATAGGTTAGTATAAAGCTAACTGCCCTTGCGAGCCATTTTAAGCCTAGCCAATTATCCCTTGTGAGACTCAAACCCTGCACCTTGTGTTTGTAAGGCAAACACATGAACCATTAGGCCACCTTCCCAACCCACAAACAAATTTCATAGGTTCATAGATTAGTACTAGGCTAACTGCCCTTGTGGGCCATTTTAAGCCTAGCCAATTACCCCATGTAAGAATCAAACCCTGCACCTTGTGTCTATAAGGTAAGCACCTTAACCATTACACCAACCTCCCACTCTGCCATGCACTGTCTAGTCAAGACCAAAATAGCTGGATAAGAGGAAAAGGTCAACACCTGCACCACACCACATGCAATACATATCCCTCCAGAACACCCATCATCACGGATCTCACATAAAGACAAACCACACACCCACCCTTGCAAAGGCTTTCAATAGAAATCTGCCCAAACAGCAGAAACCTTCAAAGCAGAAATGCACTTGAACACCTCAACACAGCACAAACCACAAGACACATAGCTCCCCTACACAGTGTGCCCCTCAACCTAAGCCCCTAAGGCAAAGCAACTTGCCCAATACACTAATCATAGGTGAATCGATAGTGAGGCACACTGATGTCTGACTCACTAGGTTGAACAAGGAGAAGGTAACACTCAGCCGTCTATCAAGTGCCAGAATCCGTCACATAACACACGGACTCAGGTCACGCCACAACAAGTACAATTATGACTCTGTCGCTGTCCATGTGGGTGTGAATGACCTGAGATGCACCTCCCTGGACTACATGAAAAGAGACATGGAGGAGCTCTCGGATTATGTGGCCCAGGCTGGTATGACCCTAGCCCTGAGCAGCATCCTACTGTCACCCAGAATGATACCGCAGTACAAGCAGAAAATGATTGACTTCAATAATTGGCTAAGTATCTGGTGTCATTTTAAGGGGATCCAGTATCTGTCTGCTTGGGATGACATGATTGACAGATCTCGATGCCTTGCCAGAGATGGCCTGCATCTGTCACTCCTGGGTTTCCGGATACTGGCTAAGGCTCTTGCCACCCCTATAGTTCCTTTTTTAGGTGATGTTCCAAAGACCAAATTACCACTGTAACAGCTATAAGTAAATGCAATTTGAGGGTTATGCTGCTCAGTGCTAGAAGTCTAAATCTTAAGATGCACTTGCTCGAAGCACTCCTCAAAATGGAGAACATCAACATTTGTGCTGTAACAGAGACCTGGTTTAAAGCAGCAGAAAGCACCCCTGCACTACCAGGCTATAACTCATTCCACACCTTTTGGCCCCAGAACATAGAACAAGGCTCCAAAGGTGGTGGTGTCTCCATATCCATAAATGTTATGCACATCTCCAGGCTAGTAGCCCAGCATAATGCATCTGAGATACTTCAGGTACAGCTAACACTGGGTAAGATGGCGATTCAGGTTGCAGCCTGCTATAGGTCCCTAACCATGTCCCAATACTCTCACTCCTCATTCCTAAGCACCCAGGAAACTTTTAGGATCGAACCCAACACTGTCATACTAGGTGACTTCAACTATCCCTTCATCAGTTGGGAAAGCTACTCATGCACCAATACACTGGCTCAATGCTTCCTGGAATTCATCAGTTCTAATGCCCTGACCAGGTCATTCTTACCCCCACTAGAGAAGCAACATCCTTGACCTGGTTAATAATAACATAGGCAACTGTTGCTCTCTACCAATAGTCAATTTCCCCCTGGTTAGATCCAACCACAAACTAATCACCATGGACATCCACATCTCACCCCCCCCCCCTGCAAAGGTGACAACCATGAAAAACTTTTCCAAAGCTGACTTTGGGCTCCTAAAAACAGAAGTGGTTAACTTCATGGCATCCATGTCAATGGAAAATAGATGCATGACTGCCGAATCATACACCAATGTACTGTATGAACACATAAATTAATGCATGGAACTAGCCATACCAAACAGAACCGAGATGCTCTCCTCAAAAAAAGGAAGCCATTCTAGTGGCCCCCTGCCATTAATAAACTCTAAAACAGAAGGAAGAAACAGTTGCAGAAAAAAGGTGAAATCCCAAGACTGGAAAACCTCACTTATTAGCTGCAACAAAAAGTTGAGATCCCTCATCAAAACCTCTAAAGCCAGCTATGAAGGCAAAATTGTGGCAGACACTAAAAACCACCACAAAACCTTCTATAGTTATATCAAAAATCCCCACGGCAATACCCAGGTTTTCTCTGAATTACTGCACAATGGTACCTCCTATACTGAGCCAACAGATCTTGCCAACATACTGGCCAACAGATTCAGTGCCAACTTTACCCCTCTCTCCACCCCAAAGGACAAATCACAATACTGGAGAAATGCCAGGCACCCAGCATTACTCAACCCAGGTTAAAGCTGCATTGTCCAAGGCCAGAAATACAGCTTCCATGGGAACCAAAAATATCCCTGGATGTGTTCTACATGAACTACAAAGTGAACTGGCACCACATCTGTGTACTCTGTTTAATCACAGCCTCACCTCTGGCTATGTCCCTACCAAATGGCGCACAGCTACAGTCATCCCTCTCCATAAAGGGGGAGCAACTACAGACCCTGGAAATCATCACTCCATTAGCCTGACAATTCTGATATGTAAGGCTATGGAACGCATCATCATGGACCTAATTAACAAGGATATAAGGAATCTCCAATCTCTAGATCCAATGCAATTTGGTTTTGTGAAAGGTAGATCATGCCTGCTCAATCTGGTTGACTTCTTTGAGTCAGTCACCAGAGTTGTGGATGAGGGGAGGGCAGATCAAACAGCCTACCTCAATCTGGCCAAGGCCTTTAATACCATTCCCCACTCAGGAATTATTGATAAACTCACCAAACTATGCATCAACTGCTATATCACTAGGTGGGTTGCAAACTGGCTTACAGATAGAACACACAGTGTAAAAGTAGCGGATTCCAAGTCAGACTGCTGACCAGTCATGAGTGGAGTCCAAAGGATGGGTCCTGGGTCCTCTCCTATTTGGCATCTACTTCTCAGAAGTCTAGACCAGCATGGAGGGACTCTGGCTGACCAAGTTCACACACGACAGCAAGCTGGGAGCCACTATTAACTCCCCAGGTGATGTGGACATCCTACAGAAAGGCATCACTGAGACAAATGACTGGTGTCAAAACCATGTCCTTAAGCTTATTGCCAAAAAATGCATTGTCATCCCCTTTGGGAAAAACTCCGTTCCCACTAATTACCACTTTGATGGAGTCAAAATGGTTTCCAAAGTACCTGGAGTTAGGCTTTCTCATTGAGCTCAGTCTAAGACTGTGAATAGATTAGGTAGCACTTTCACAGCAGCTATTGCCAACTCATTTTCAGGTGATCCAGGCAGTTCTGCAAGAGTTTGGGGACATGCTTCCTGGTAAGCCAGGGTATACCCACTTGCTGCATCATGTGGGCATAAGGCTCCATTGTCCTATCAAACAGGTCATTATAAAGTGTTTGAACTAGAGAAATTGCAGAAAATGTTGGCTGTGAGGGTAATTAAGGAGTCTAACAGTCCCTGGGCCTCAACAGTGGAGATGGTGTCAAAGAAAGATGGCAATACCAGGTTCTATGTAAACTACAGGAAACTGAAAAGTCATAAAGAGCCAGATGTTTACCCATGCGAAGCTAGCTAACTTCTTTGAGTCAGTCACCACAGCTGTGGATGAGGCCAAGGCAGTTCATACAGCCTACCTCAATCTGGCCAAGGCCTTTGATACCATTCCCCACTCAGGAATTTTAGTAAACTCACCAAACTAGGCATCAACCCCTATATCACTAGGTGGGTTGCAAACTGGCTCACAGATGGAACCCACAGTGTGAAAGTAGCAGACTCCAAGTCAGACTGCCGACCAGTCATGAGTGGAGTCCCACAGGGATTGGTCTTGGGTCTTCTCATGTTTGACATTTACTTGTCAGAAGTCCAGGCCAACACGGAGGGACTCTGGCTGAACAAGTTCACAGATGACTGCAAGCTGGGAGCCATTATTAACTCCTCAAGTGATGGAGACATCCTACAGAAAGGCCTCACTGAGACCAATGACTGGTGTTGAAACCATGGCCTTAACTTAATTAATGCCAAAAAATGCATCGTCACCCTCTTTGGAAAAACTAATTTCCCACAAATTACCACTTTGATGGAGTCCACTGAACACTGAAGGCATTATAAGAGATCTGCGGACACACCACATTGCCACTGTGGTAAGAAAGTCCTTCTATGTGGCACATCTCATTACCAAGGATTTTGCATCCAGGAAGAAAGAGGTCACCATCGCTCTCTACGCTTCCCTCATTAGGCCAATCATTGAGTATAATGCCCCATTTAGCATGTACCTTACTAGACATATGCAACAGATGGAAAGGCCACAAATGTACCTCATGAAGAGGATCCTAGGCCTTAAACACGTCACACATGGACAAACTCAAAAAAACTCCAGCTATTCTCCGTCTCATATCGTCTACTAAGAGGCAATCTCTGCTTGACTTACAATGCCATGTCTGACCCAGCTCTGTTAGATATGCTATATCTAAAGAAATCCCAATCCCTCCACACCACATGGTCCAGAAATCTCAAACTAATTACCACAATCAACAGAACATGCTGGAGGGACAGGTTCATAACCCAAAGACTGCCCATGCTCTGGAATAGACTTCCCATGGATGTCAAGCAGAACACCTCACTGGCCCTCATCAAGAGAAATCTTGATGAGTGGATGAGAAATAGAAAGTTCACCTTGGGGATCACTCCAGTGGCTCTACTTAATAGAGGCACTGGGAACTAACGTCAGTCAGCACGATGCCAGTGCACTTCTATGGGCTAGGCTTATAAAGGCTCCAGGGCCATTAGCCTAGTACACACCTATGAACCTATAAGAAATGTCTGGCAAAGGCCCACAAATAGCGACAATGATGAAATAATTCCCCACAGACTTACACAGTGATAGTACAGCAGGTCTTGCATTTGCAGTAAGGCTCTGAAGGGTAAGAAGTCTGAAACTCAAATGTATGCCATTAGAATCTGACCTGTGGTCTTTAGTGATATGCTTGTAGTCTCCAAGACTGAGCACAATACTATGCTAAACAGAACCAAAATGCACAGCAAATATCAGCAAAGTCTGTGCAAAGGTGTACAGTTACAAACAAGGAAAACATAGGTGAAACTAGAACCAAAAAATAAAAAGGCAGAAGGAGGTACCAAGCCACTCAAATATTTAATAAAACCAACAGAAAAAGTAACAGAAAAAGTAACGTGAAGCGCTTTTCGTCCGATCAAGTGACTGGACTTTTTCAGACAAAATTAAACAGCAGTTCTGTTGTTTGAAAACATATCCATTTCCCTCCTCCATAAAAAGTTAACCAATCAAATATACTGACACACTCTCTGATAGATAACAAATTAGTTAATTAACTAAACAGGTAAACCTTCTAAAAGGCATAACAGTTTTAAAATATATAAATAGTATGTGTAACAGTATATATACAAATTACAGTGAATTTACAAGGTTCAAATCTGACAGTGGATAAAGACAAATTAGGTTAAAAAATTAAGTTAATAATAATACTAGCCTAAATATTATAGCCCCAAATCACATATTTATTATATCATTAACAATAACATGGTATTACACCACTATACAAGGCAGTTAAAAACCTACTCCAAAAAAATACAAGGTTCAGTCACTTGGTGATACAAACCGCCAATACTATACTGAAACTTACAGTTTAAATTTTACATCTTCTTATGTTTAAATATTCAAGTAATTCACCTAATGAGGCTTCTCGATTTTAGAATGCAAGCTATCGAAATAACTTCATTCAACCCTGGTTTTCTACTAGAATCAAGGCATAACTGCCATAACACCTCTTGTCTTTCAACCATTAAAGAAAAAGGACCCCCAGGTGTACAGTTGACAGGTGTGCCCCCCCTACACCCATATTCCCATAGAAATGCAGTAACATATATATTTGTAGGGAAATAGCAACAGAGCACACATTTCCAGGGCTGTCCCAATCAACAAAATAATTTGTTGCAAGTCCACAATATGCAGGGTTCAATGAGCTATGAATATGTGTGGTTAAGACTGTCGGGAAGTGGCCAGCAATTACTCATGGCTGCTGTGTCGTAGTGGCCTAGGTACAATATTGTGGTTGTCAGGGCCATGTTCCAAGAACTGCTGTGCCAACTATTCTGCATGTCAGCTACACCTACAGTAGGAGTTGTACACACTGTCCAAATGTCAATATATGTTACTGCAGGAAAACTGGACAGATAATGGACAGAGGGCCACACATATGGACAGTACATAGCTTGGAGTAACCTACACAGTGCCTAACATACTTTTCAACTGTACAGACCTATTGCAGAATGTCCAGAGGGTTGCATCATATTTGTGGCCTGTATATCCTTAAATAGTGGTTGTCTGGCAATTCATATGCAAATCACATAAGACTAAGGTCAGAAAATAATGACAGATTGTAGTGTCAGACTTCATACCCTATAGAAAAATGCACATTAATGCAAAACCTGTTATTGAATCACCTTTCTAGGTTTGTAAGGCCAATACTTAAAATGGTCCCTATATTTAGGCCTTTGTCCCCCAATTACTTATGGCTTTGTCCCGATGTCTGGCTCTCAGAAGTTGAGAGGTATGGTGCCTAGTAGGACAGTAGGTACCTGAAGGTCAGTGTACTACCTGTTTATAAAAGGCTGCCACCTTTCTGTGTCAGCACTGACAACATGTCACTGGCCAATAGCCCTACCCCTGGAATGACATAGGTTGTCACAGAAGGAGCACATGTATGCCTTGTATATCTATTCTGCTTGTCCTAACATTGCATTTGCCTTTTAACTATTTTCAAAACAAGAAAGAGTCATGTCAAAACAGCAATGGCAGACAGTGTGGAAGCAGACTTCATACCCATAAGACAAAACAAACAATTATCAAACCAGTCTCTCAACTGTCTGTGTTTGGCAGAACATTATTAACATCCTGTCTCCATGTGTAGGCCTTTGTCTGACTGTCATATCTGGGCCTGTCCAGATGTCAGTCTGTGATGGTATAACAGCTAGGCCCACATGTAGCCTCATAATAACATATAGCAACACAAACCATCTAAGGACCACAGCAAATGGAGTGGTGTAATGATGGACAACCCACCAAATAGGTACACTGAGAGGTGTGAAGTCCACAACCTTGTGTGTGATGTAACAGCATTTACCCTGCTCACATGAGAATTGCAAATACATAACAGCAGCCACTGTGGCCAAAGCCTGTGACTGGACTACAGAAGGACAAAAAGACACACATAAGGGGAAGGGGAACAACTGGCCAGACAAATGGAGAATGTGAACACCAGAACAAATTGTGCAGTAACATAGGTGCCATATAGTGCATGGAGTCAGTAAACATCACCTGCAAATACATAGCACACATCCATGTAAGTGGAGGTCTGCAACAAAACAAAAACCTAAACAATGGACACCTCAGAGGTAAAATCACATGAGAACTCCATAAGCCTACACACCACAGACCATGTAGACTCCACACACCAGGGTCTTGCAAACACTAAGGCCTTACCCCAAACACCAAACACCTACCTTACACAAATAGGCTAACAGCACTGTCCCTCTACCCTGTTCCATTCAGACTCTGCTGAGGTGACCCCTGTCTGGCATACAAAGCAATCCAGACCTTGCCTTCATGGGACTGTTGCACATCTGGAACTAAAGGTACACTCCATCAACCTGTAGGTGCAGCATCAATCTGGGCTGTGATATCATTACATGACATACCTGGAAGTCAGTGCTCTGTGGATTACACTACACATATAATGGACATTTCTGCACAGTGGAAAGAACTCTGTACCCCCACCCATACCTCGCAACCTCTGACAGCAAGACATCTGGACAAGGTCATGAATAAAAGTGAGACAAAGGCACAATGATAGGCATGTGTTGTAAATATTGCCCTTACATACTGAGAAAGTTGGTAGAATAACAAGGTTTCATTAGCCAAAATTGTCTGAAGGTTACGAAGTCTGAAAACATCACATGTCTGTCATTATTGTGTAACATCAGTCTTTAATTATATGCAACTAACTTGCCATAAAAACACAAGTTTATGTAGACTGGATGAAACTTCTAGACAAACACCTGGGCAATCTGCCAAAAAATGTACAGCTGAGAGGTACAGCCACATCAGGATATGACATTTCATGTAAGAAGAATACCACACAAGTAGGAGATCCCCAGCCAGTATATCACCAAGGTGCTGGACTGTTTACACAGCTTCATCAGTCAATCAGCTGTAGCCATACCTCTCAACTGGCCATTTTTGGGCAAGAATGTATGTAGTCAGGGTCAGAATATTTTGGTCCATGCATCGTACATCTTGTATTCCTCCAGTAAAGCACTGTGATGATCTGAGGATGTCTGTCACTAGACAATGACACAAAGAAACTGTTGCAGAAAAGAGGAAAATCCCACAATGCAAAAAATTCTCTTACCAGTCTCAGTAAGAAGCTGAGATCCCTCGTAAAATCCTCCAAGGCTAGTTACGAAAATAAAATTGCCAAAGATTCCAAAGACAACCACAAGGCATTCTATAACTATGTCAAGAATCTAAATAGCAATGCTCAGATCTGTTCTGAGCTACAACAGAATGGCATTAAATATACTGATCCCAAGGATATTGCCAATATCCTGGCAGATCAATTCAGTGCCAACTTCACCCCATCTCACCCCCTATATGGCCCGTCTCAAACCAGAAGATTGCCAAATTCTGGTAATAACAGCCACACAGGTAAAAAATGCACTCTCAAAAGCTAAGACTACAGCATCCATGGGACCAGATGACATCCCTGGCTGTGCAATACATGAACTACAAAATAAACTGGCACTTCACCTAAGTGTCATGTTTAATCATAGCCTCACCTCAGGCTTCGTGCCCACTGAGGGGTGCACAGCTACAGTTATCCCACTCCACAAGGGGGGATCCACCTTGGATCCTGGGAACTACCGCCCCTTCAGTCTGACGAGCCTGATCTGCAAGGCCATGGAATGTATTATCATGGAACTTATAAACGAAGATATTGGCAACCTTCAAACACTGGACCCCACCCAGTTTGGGTTCGTGAAGGGCTGATCTTGTCTCCTGAACCTGATTGACTTCTTTGAATCAGTCTCCAGAGCCATAGATGATGGTAAGGCAGCCCACACAGCCTATCTGGACCTCGCCAAGGCCTTTGACACCATCCTCCACTCTGGAATCAGAGATAAACTTACTAAACTGGGCATTAATCCCTACTTCACTCAATGGGTTGCCAAATGGCTTACTGACAGAACCCACATTGTAAAAGTAGCTGACACCAAATCCAGCTCCAGACAAGTGACAAGTGGACTACCTCAGGGTTCAGTCCTGGGACCGCTCTTGTTTGGCATCTACTTCTCTG